>NC_079895.1:23665133-23965133 GCF_024868665.1 Triplophysa rosa | reverse complement strand
CATTGTCATTTGCAAACACTAGCATACACACACACAAAACATCGGCGAAGAAGAGCAAACCCATGAAAACACAAAGAGCCAACTAGCGTTTCGGCGGTGTAATTGCAGTATGACGCATACTCTCAACGCAGAACCATAAATGTTCATGACGGCGTCGTCTACGTACGTAGGCTACGCCGTATGTTACGGCGTAGGTCCTACGCAGAACCATAAACTGACCTTTACATTGATCACGAGAGGCACCTCAGCCAATCATATCCGGTGTCTAGTCTCCTTGCCTGCGTTCCGCGCGGCGATAGCATTGGCCGTTACGAGTTTTTAGCTTAAAATGGCAGGCTTTTCATGGAGTGGCTTTGGAAGTACTTTCTGCGCAGGCACGTTTCAGTTTGATGATGTCGTGGGTGTGACAGGCAGGCATCCAGACTTTGAAAAAGCTATTTCGCTTTTTACAATTTAAATGATAAAACGATACAACAGCAACAATGTAACGCAGCTGTAACGTATAGTTACCTGGGCTTGGAACTATAATCTAATTTCTATTTTAGGAATTATGACGCGTTAAATTACTCAGTTAACAAAAAAGTAATCAAACTACAGTAACGCGTTACTGCCCATCACTGCACAAAGATAAAAAGTAATCAACAAAATTTTTTTTTTGTTTTGAAATAATATATTACACAAATGTCAGACTTTCTTGTTTAGGCCACGATTACACGATGAAAAACGGAAAAGTTTCACATACACATGACAGCGTTATCAAAACGGTCTGCATTTACACGGATCCAGGAAAACGGATAAAAACACTGTAGTATGCATGCCAGGCCAGTGGATGGTGATGTCGTTGTGTAAAGAAACAGGACGTGCCTTGGCACATACACATGCACAGTTTTTTGCACACATGGACGTGTTTTCACGAAGTTAGACTTTGAGACCCGTTATCGTTTTCAGTCCCCCAAAACGCAGTTTCCGTCTAAATGAACGGCTAAAACGCTTAAAAAGTTTTCAGTTGAAAACGGCATCGTATAAACAGCCTCTTAAACTATCCATAAAAGCCTTAATTAAACAAGCTCGTAAAACTAGAAAACCGTCACATTTTCTTCATAAACATTTTAAGTTGTTATTTTTCTTCAGAACATCATGAGCTTCTGATTACTCTCTTCTCAAATACAGAACATCTCAAACATCTGAAACTAAGTAAAGATTTTGTTTCAAAAGAAGAATTCCTTAAAAGTAATATTGGTTTTGAAACAATTGGGAGGACGAGTAAATGAAGCACGCGGCTTTGAAGCAGAGAGACAATAACTTTATAATTCATAGAGTGAGGGTCATGACGGCTGGTCTCTGTCGGCTGACAGACTGAATGTGCTGAGGGGAAAAAAGGGTACCAGACGGAAACTAAGGACATTCCATTAGCCCTTACACGTAAGCAGCTGTGGGTCTGTACACAGGATATCCAGCTGTTGAGTCCAAGCTCCTACATTTCTGGAAACCTCTGTATTGCCCAATTTCATTTCAAAATGCTTGGCTTTGTTTTACTAAACAGGGTAAATGTAACGAAACTACCACGGCAAGAAAACAAAAATATCAGACAGCTCATCTGTGAATGAACAATTACCAAATCAAATTCAAGCCATTGTTCAGTAAACATGAAGATACACATATGCCTGCCTTTAGGGGAATCTTCCCATTTATAAAACTGTGTATTGACAGGTCTGACACAAATGGACAAGACATTTTTTTGACCGTATGGCCTCAATTCGACTAAAAGCTGAGTGCTTTGAAAGTTTAGAAGCTTTGCACCTACAGGAGGATTTCTCAGCTAAAACAATGATTTCCAGATGGCTGATATCCATCCATTCTCCATCAGGAAAGACACATTAGAAGCATAGAAACAGAGAAAAACAAGGAAAAGGGACATTGAAATTTGGATTTGGACATTCCGGATGTTGCACTGACAACAATTTGGAATCACTCTGGAGACAAAACATTCCACCAGAATCCTTCGAGGAGTTACGGATGGATGAGAGAAGCAGTGTGAGAGATGGATAGACAGAGCACTGGGGGAGTGAGATGGGAGAAAAGGAATGAGAGAATGGACAGGACTGGGATATCTCCGGAAAAACACATTAAGAAAAACTGCCAAGCTTGAGAACTGTGAAGACTTGCAGATTGAGGAAGAATTGTTCATTTGCCAGCAGCGTAAATGTTTGTTCACATGTGTGATGTGCACTTACATTTGTCTGCAGCACATTTCAGAACAAATCAGAAATGTTAGTACCTTATGCCATTCCTAAACATTATGCATTAAAAGTAAGTCATATCTACAGTCACTGCATTGAATTCACCCAGCTGCATATTTATTACATGATCTACTTTTGTGTTCAGCAGACAGAATGTCATGATGATAACAATGATGAATTTTCATTTTGGGTGAACTATTCCTTTAAATACCCTGTGTGATGTTATCATAACCAGCATACTGTAGTGTAGTGGGTATCTCCATCAGGGTGCGTCATCAGGTTCAAACTGAGAGCTCAGCACAATTCATATGTCTGGAAAAGCATACTGCCTTACAAACTGTTTCTGTAGTATGCACTCTATACTATACTCTATTCTTTATGCTTGACTGTATGCTTTAAAACCTGGAATTAGTCAATATGTACAGTATTCAAAAGAAGAAAATAGCATTTGGTGTAGCAAATAATGCAATGCTTTAGAATTTGCAATCTGTGACAAATTAGCAAGGGAAATAATATCAGCAGTGATTTTTACAAAACAACAAATTTTCATTTATAAATTAAACAATTATGAAAATGTAAAAATTTACAACAACAAAAAATAGTAGACAGTGCATGCTGTCAAGTATGCAGTATGTATTACGCTACTGTTCCATAGCCTCAGACTCAGCCAGACAGAATACTGAACAGATGCCAGTCATTCTGAGTCATATCATTGGTCAGAGTGTGGGAAAATAATACACCACAAAAAAGAAATAAATATTTATATATACAGATCCATTCTTTTTACAACCTCTCAAACTACTACAAGCTAATAAAACACACGATGCTTTCAGAAGAGACTGAAAGTAGTACTTGGCCTATGTTCTGGGTAGTTGTCAATGCATTGATAGGTGGTTGCGAAGATGTTCTGGTTGGTTTCACAATAATTGCTTAATGACCCTAGCCCACCTAGTCTTTTGATTTATAGGCCAGTCAGCAATTACAAGGACTCCGTGGTTTGCCTCTTTCAGTGTAATCCTATAGGATGTTTTTTCACCCATTTGGGCATGGCATCAAAAAAGAACATTCGATGAAGTTTGAGTAACTTTACTCTTACACAGAGTCGAGGTTCAGACGCTTTGGCAAAATGAGCAGAAACAATCCTTCTGTCGCAGATCACTGCTGCAGTATACACAAATTCATAAGGGGACAATTTAAGTGGTATTCTGAAGACAAGCAACATGACCGGCTCTGCACGTGCAGAACAACACACAATCATAGAGAGTGAACGAGAGAGAAAGAGAGAGAGAGACAGACAGAGAGAAATTGAAGACTAGAGCAGCAAGCAGACTATAAAAGGAAATGAGAGGCATCCGGAAAATAGTGAGCATTGTGAGATCGCCACATGTCTTTGTCTAAACTCCATGGGTGCAGAGAATTATCACAGGCTCGCTTGTCTATAAAGCACCACATTACCAACATAAAAAGCATTGAGGAACATGAAATCGGATTATTTTGAGTTTCTAGCACTTCAATCAGTATTCAAAAATGTGTCTACAAAGCCCTAGGGCAACAACTACAAGAAGATTTTAACGAAGAAAAGGGGGTTTACTGTGTGATGAGGACAAGACTGGAATGTTTGCAAGTTCAAAAGGAACACGTCAGATAAGTGACACGAATAACAAGATGAACCACAGTCAGAGATAGCAGAGGATGAATATGTCATGCTCCATCCACCATTGATTCAGGCTGTAGATTCTAGATAAGGTCTTGTGTCTAGTGTACAAGACATAAATGAAAGAGCTAAAGATTTTGGTCTGACACACTTTTGTTATCTGTATAATCAGACTGTAGTGTCTTAACTGTGTCTTCTTTAGCAGTAGCCCTTCTACTAACTCTCATCATGGCATGGGCAGCTGACAAAGTGACAGAACTGTGCTGTCTTTTAAAGAATGTATTGGGTGGCAGCACCAGAACTCTCAGCATGTGGTCATAAGAACCATGCAATGGTTTACTTTAGAGCTACATGCTTTAAGTAATGCGGTCAGAGGATTTTATGCACCATTAACAACCTCCATCAGTGCAGAGAAAGTCAATTATTACATATTCACAGAGGGGGTACAAATGTGAGTACAGGTTTGGCTATAGGCTACTGACCACATCTTTTAAACTTGTGTAGTGAATATTGCGAGACATTTTGAAAAATGAAAAAATAATGAAAAATGGTTTTAAATTGGCTATCATGTTGTATTTCACAAAACGTAATCTCCGATTTAAAGATTTTTCTACCACCCTATTCTTAAAGTCCCACTGCATTCAATTATTTTATCACTTTACAGTCATCTTTAAGCATTAAAATAGCATATATACAAGTTTTTTCCTGTTATAATTTCTTCATATCTTAAATTGCTTTTTTATGTAAAGAATACTGCGCAATGGATTGAAATGATGAATTTGCACATGGTTTATCTTACGCCCCTTTCAGACTGCCAGAAACTAGCAGCGGCAGAGCGACGCGATCTCATTCATTTCAATTGAGAGCTGGCTGACTTCTGGCGACACGAGCGACAGGAAGTGGGCGTATCCAGCGACGGGAGTCAAGCGACAAAAGTTGAGACTTTAATCAAATGATGAGCGACTTTTGCGAGCGACTACCAATAGGAGTAAAGCAGTGGAGCTCACGTCATCCGTCTCTCATCAGTTACTGGAGGGTTTGTTCAAACTGTTACTAGGACAAACAATTCTAGGAATGCCTTCAAATGATCTCATAGCAAGAGACAAACGCGATGCGATGAGATTTGATTGTCTATACAGAGCGCAAAAAAGGGGCGGGACGCGACAATCAATCACAAAAAACAGCCAATCAGAACAGTTTTTCTCTGTCCGCGCACCCTCTCACACTGCAGATGAAGAGTGCACATAGAGAGATGTGTCCTGTTCTCATGACTTCAGTGATGCCTCACCGGACGCTATGCTAATTTCAGAATCTAAACGTATCTAATCAAATGTATATAGCCTGTCCTCATCCATGTTTGGCGATTAATATTCATGAGGTGCAGAACTTACATCGAATGAGATAGTTGTGTGGGCGGAGCTGTCAGCTGCGACGTCGCAGAAATAGAAACCCTGGCTGCGTCCGAAATCGCATACTGTGACAGTACGTACTGAATTTGAATAAGTACCTACCTATCAGCCGTCAAACAGTGCGTTCTATATAGTATGAGTGGGAGTAGTATGAATACATTTTGGACATACTGCGTCCGCCATGTTTTATGGTCATGTGACCCGTATGCTCTTTGACCTATGACGTGTTAACAACAACCTACACGTGAGAGTTGATAAAAACATAATTTAGTCATTAGAAATTAATTTATTGGCACTTACATTAAAAACGGACGTCCGCCTTAAAGTTTTCCGCTATATTTATTTGATTTACTTCTGAAATTTGACCGTTGCTCAGCTCCCGTGGCATCATGGGATAGAAAAGTGTCCATCCGATCCACACTCACGAATCTCGGCGGAAGTAGTAGACCATCCGGGTATTTCTCGCCTACTGTTTTTTGCATACTGAGGTTTCGGACATACTATTCATGACTCATACTCATTTTCGCCTACTATATAGTATGGAAGTAGGCGATTTTTCTAAAATAGAAACGGCCTCTGCTCGTTGCGCAGCGCTGTCGCGGTTCGTTATGACAAAACCTCTGATTAACATGGAAAAGATACCTTTTATCGCGTGTTACGGTGTCGCATCGCGTTTGGTTAGCACACGGTGTTATGCTGTGTTCACACCAAATGGGAAGCATCGCTTTCATCGCTCTTTTTTACTCGCGGGAACAGTTTGTTATTTTCGCGTGAGTGATGTAAAAAACATTGTGCGACGGGGAGTGTCTTCACACTTCAGGACGAGTCAAACTGTAGGCATCAATGAGCTAATCGCAAGAGTGTCCAATCGCGGCACCCGATTTGCACCATTCGCGTTGCCAAGCGTCATTCGCGTCTATTCGTGTCTTTGAATTGACTTTGTATGTAATTTACTTGTGCAAATCACTTAATTTGCGTTTGGTGTGAAAGCAGAAGCATATTAAAAACACCACATGGACATAAACAGCATTAAAAACTTGATTTTCACCACAGAGGGACTTCCCTTACGAACAAAAGTACATTACTGCATTCAGTTCTACTTAACTGCATCATATAATGGGTATATAAATGTCTTCCAAACCAAAGAAACAACAAGCTGAATTCACTAGAGGTAATTACCTTTCCACACAGTGTACTTGGAAGCACATTATACCGCAAGGCATGTTGTGCAGAAACACTGAGTCACTAAGGCCTATGGAACGTTTCGTGTGTCAAAAGGCCACATGCTCTGCTCGGACATGTGACAAACTCATGGGATTATATCAAAAACAAGGATGTTTTCTCTCATTAGCTCTTGAAGCATAGACAGAAAACACAGAAAAAGCAACAAGCAAATAAGAAGAACAGGGAATGTAAATATTTAGGTTGAATGAGAGCATTTATCCTCCAGTCTTGTAAGAGATCTTACTGATGTCAGTGCAGACGAGTTGTGTTTCAACACTCCAGTTTTCTAGACCTTTCTAGACATTAGGAATACTGTGAAACAGAGGGATGGGACTAAACCGGAAAGTAATAATCTAAATATTCATGAAACATGAATTCATGAAAATGACACAATAAATGCAAAACAAATCCTGTCATTTCTATTATTTTAAAACAATTCAATGCCAACTTGCATAAAAATATCAATTTAAAGGGGTCATATGACACGGCTAAAATGAATATTATCGTTTGTTTTAGATGTAAGGCAATGTGTATACACAATTTAAGGTTCAAAAACGCCGTATTTTCCACATACCGTGGATGTTGGTATCTCCTCTTTGCCCCGTCTCTCTGAAACGCGCAGATTTTTAACAAAGCTCATGGCTCTGAAAAGCGAGGTGTGCTATGATTGGCCAGTTAACCAGTGCGTAGTGATTGGTCGAATACTGCAAGCGTGTGACGGAAATGTAACGCCTCTTACCATATTTGGAACATCAGGTTCCAAAGCAATTGTGCTGACAGGTACGCCCACCTTACTTGTGTATGCATTTGGGCGGTCTTAGTCAACTCATACCACGAACTGATGTAGATTTGTGGGGGTGTGGTTACACGAGGCGTTTCAGGCAGGTCTGGGTGAGCATTCGCTTTTAGATAGAATGCATCTTTTGTTCCGACACTTTCATTTAGCAATTTTACGCGTCTAATGGGCAACTTATAACACACGAAAGACACATAAAAACTCGTATTCGCCCCATATGACCCCTTTAAGTTTTTCAACTCATTAGTAATGTTTACTTAAATGCACTTACAATGTCATTTTAAGTATATTGCTCATTCCAAACTTATGATACTTACACAAAAGGCACAAACAGAACACCATGCTGAGGTCAGGAGGGTCGTTTTTGGCACAGGACATGGGTGGCAACGCTAAAATTCATTAATTAAACTACATCTCCAGTGAGGGTTAAGGAAGCCTCATTTTATAGCATGCTGCCAGCTATATGTACAGTCCATCTAAACAATATATTTAACATCTGTAACAAAACATACAGTATATTTCACAAATGTTTATGGGTACACTTAGGTGTAAGACCCACAGCAAAAAGTTTCTCTGTATAGGTCTTCCCTTCGGAACAATTTTACATCCTGCCTCGTTCCCTCTAGTCGAGCACAATAGATTTTCCCCCAATTGTTTTTTGCTTTTGACCAAGCAGATTATTTTGGCAAGCAATGTAGCAGCTTTTTTCCTGTTCTTATCACCCACAGACATCTTTTGTGTTCCACCCATTCAGATTGATATAAAGTGCACACACTTCACGTGCACTCTTATTCTCGTGCACCACCTCAGGAACCACACTGTGACCGTCTATTTCCTCTTACCTTATATGGACACTGCTAAAATGCATGCATTTGATGAATGTAACATTATATTTTTTGCTGAAAATATCACTAGCACTATATGAGAACAGAAGTAACCAAACCATCATAACATGTAGGTTACATATCTAATTGGTTCATTCGGGAATATGGTACATTATTCAGCACTATCTTAATAGTTTCTTATCAAAAGTTTTATTACAAGAGAAAAATTGTCACAATATTAAAACACAGCCCAAATGTTACATCTTGCAAGAGGCCAAACCTACAAATTTGATTGAGATGTTTATGTTTTGAACTTTCTGTTAATGCAGTCTTCCTGCTTTTTAAAACCCTTTCCCCAACAATTTTCCCATAGGGGAAAACCTGTGTGAGATTAATTTCCATCACAACAGTAAGATATACAGTATAGTAACCATATAGTGTGCTGTAAAATAACTCTTCAGTGGACAGACATGAGCATTGATATGCAGGTATAAAAAACTTTCATTTAAAGCAGTACATTTATACATCTGTAATTACTACTGTATAAATGTGTACAGAAAATGTGCAGAAAATAGCATTCTATCACTTTTTAATATGAGGACACATATTGTTGTTAGATACATTATATTAAGGCCCAGACAGAATCTGAAAACTGTTTTTACATTTTCTGTGTTGACTGTATTCTAAAGAGGAAAATATGCAGAATGGATTCAAATGGAGCTCAATACACTTCTAAACTAGTATAAAACGGGGGGAAAAGGGGATTTTTTTGTCTGTTCCACAACAAAAGTCTTAATCCTCTTGAATGTATTTACAGTATATTGCTTTCTACAGCATGGTGTAAAGACAAGTATACAGTGAAATCGTATTTCTTTATCATAGGTTTTGCACCAATTGCAATGTTGACTGGATATGAATCACTATTAATGGTATATCAATATTAATGGTATATCAATAACTGCAAATCAACATTTGGTCTGAACAACTAGACCTGACTTAGCCCCTCACACAGACTAAATTTACAACCCTGTTACCAATTCTGAATCGAATTATGTTGAAAATATGTTGTCAACTCTCACTTTAAGGTTCTCCTTTGTACCCTATTCATGGATAATTCAGATATAAACACAACAATAAAAGCATATTGAGTTCTCAACAAAAAACTAATTGATGTAAATTTTGGACATTTCTACTTGAAATGAGAAAAAGCTCTGACTATGCTGGGTCAAATCCATGTGTAATAATAATATACTGTACACCATATTATCCATACGCTCTATATAGTCTTGCCCCAATGAGGTCACTTACATGCAGTGTTGTGTAAGTTACTCTGAAAAAGTAATTAATTACTTATTAATACTTATTATTTATTAAAAGTTACTAATTACATATTCAATAGTGTAATTAGATTACTGTACAAATTACTCTCTCCAAAAAGTATTTAATAACTTATTACTAATTACTTTCTATATCCTACATCAACCTTGATTAGAATTGATTCAAGGAGAGACATGAAACGACTTATTTAATTCATTCAAATAAATAATAAATAACTACATAAATTATTCTTATTAACTGACCAAAGTTTACAAATGTGAGAAGGATACATTAAAGCATACATTTTAAAGTTAGACTTATAATTTTGATGTCATTTCCACTACTGAATATATTACACAGTATTTAGTTCAATTACATCAGAAGTAACTGTAATTAAATTACAGAAAAATAAGAGTAATTACCTTACCTTACTTTTTCAATGGAAAAGTAATTAAATTACAGTAACTAATTACTTAGTAACTAGTTACACCCAACACTGCTTACAGGACCATACCCTGCACCCTGTGCCCAGCAGGACAAATTACTGCCGGGCTAAAAATAGGTTGGCCTAAATCTAAAATCACTACAGTCCTTGTACTGGTATAATGCACACACATTCTGCCCTTAGTGGAGTCACAAGTTTTTGATCAGGGAAGCACAACATCTGATAAGGCTTTAGACAATATGGCTTCTTATATTCAAATAAATGTTAAATGCAAAAAAACTAAATGACAGTACTCATCACCGGGTTGTTTCAAACCTGCGTGACTTATTGTAGTATATCCATGTGAGGATTGACCATCTTAATACAACATCATTATTGACTATACTGACACTTTGTGATCGATCCACCACACTTTTCCACATTTCCATATAAGGAAATAGGTTACTGGATGAGGAATGGGACTGCCCAGCTTCAAAATGACAAAAAAATATATATATCCAAGTCAAAGCAACAATGAGAGCTTGGGTGCATTGGGTAACAACAACCCAGCATAAGTTAGTTCTTGACCCAACAATTGATTTTTTCCTTTTTTTATCAAACCATGAAAAAACCCAACATTTCAATCGGATTGAATAATTACCGATTTATTGCTACACTTCTATTAGCTACTTATTTAGAGACAGAATTTTATTACTCAGCAAGTACTTGCTTTACCTTGATTTACTATGGTAAACCTACAACAACAATTTTGGAGTGCCGGGTCAGATTTGGCGTTCTGCATTTACATCATGTCCCTAAATAAAGATAAGAAGCTTGAGCTATTAGCATGATGCGGTGAAAGGTGTATATAGTCTGAAGCTGAAAGCTTGTAGCCACAACAAATAAACAACATTGACCAAGGATCATACTGGGGAATAACCCACTGTAAATATAAAGAGACCTTGTGCTGAAAACTATAATAAAACATGAATCAACATCTGTTTGGCATTTTAGAGGTAGTGATAAAACTAAAAAGATATTAAATGTTCCTTTGCAAGTTGTAGTTGTAGGCAAAGTAGCTTACATTTTAGTCTGTTCCTTAAAAAGAGCTGTCATAGCTACAGCATTAAAAGTTCACTTTATTTCTAGTTCACTTTATTTTCTTTATTTTAAAAGACTTGAAAAATAAAGTCACAAGGACAAGTGTTTATCTGTATAATTTTTAAGAATATCTGAAGCAGAATAAAGGTGATTCTTCAAAAATTCACCTTTTGTGCTCCATGGAAGACAAAACATACAACTCTTTTTCAACACACTCTATTGGAAGTCATCGACTTACAATTTAAAGAAGCAGATGGTTATATTAAATCTATGTGCCAAGCAAGCATTGGCATTGTTTTAGCAACTTCAAAAATTTCCCAAGCTGTCACTGAACAGATATGTACAATATACATTTGGTACCAATATTTTGTATTTTTCAATATATATTCAACTAATTTCTATTATTCTCCATCTGTGATCTTTGAAAAGTCTTTGGCCACATTTGCAACATCCATTAAAAGTCCAGTCCATTAAAACTTCTTAATTATTGCCCTGATGTTGTAAATGGGAATTTTTATTGTTTCAACCATTTCCTTTTAAATCCACTTTCTTTTTTCTGTTGCTCAACAATCTTTTGCTGCACGTCAGAACTATATTCTTTGGTTTTATCCATTGTGAAGAATGATTAAGGGGGTTTGGGCTTTGTGTTACTTAATATTATTCTCCTGTGCAACAATAAGTCATGACTGGACAACATCATGTTTCTAGTCACCTTGGTGTGCTCAGAAAATTTAAATATTAATGGGAATATACTTGGGAGATATTTTACTCATTAGAATTACCAGGGGTGCCAATAATTGTGAGCAGGGTCTATTAGCGAAAAGAAAAAAGTACAATGTGATATTCCGCCCACTTCAAATTGTTTACTTGAATGAAATTCAAGTAATTTTGTTGATGTTTTTTAATAAAAGATCAAAACGAGAAATGATGCAGATTTATTTTTACAGCCTTCTTTGATCATATTTACCAAGGGTGCCAATATTAGTGGAGGGCACTGTACCTCTGATGTACTAATATGCACTCTATAGGTGGAAATGTGTACTTTTTAAAAGGGTACCTCCCCAGTGACAGCTTGGGTACATTTTTATCTGACAGTATTTTCTTCAGAAAGATTGCATATCACAGCTACCCTAAAGTAAACGAATGAGGTTATAAGCTAAAGGAGCATTTACAGGTGGCTGGAAAACCTACAGCTCGATTGAACCTGCTGTGATTGCAGCTGGTGCGGACGGTGCAAGAAATACATATCAGCATGTGGATCAGCAAAATAAAGATGTGCTCATGGTAAAATCACCCCTAGTGTAAGAGCTCTACTCAGTCATTTTAACACATAAGAAACTGTATTTTAGTAAACCTACACATATTCTGTCACACGATGCTATATGCAAAACATAAGATTAGAAAGTTTTACATGTTGGAATTGACAATTTAGTTCCAAGAACGATGAAAGCAAAACAAAACTGTTTTACCACAATAAATAGCCACAAATGAATATTCCAATATTAGTCAAATTTAGTAAAGTATTACATGCAGCCTTAAAAGGAGAATGGTAAAATGAAGAATAATGTTTAACTGGTATTTTAAAAAATGTTAAGGGTTAAAAGTTTCGGAATTGTAGTACAAACCGGGACACTCCCACTTTGATGGTCTGAGTTCAAGTTTTTTCTTCTATGTAGCACCATGAGTGATGCACAAATAATACACCTCAACCTGCACTTTTCACATCTTGTTCACATAATACATTAATAAGCACTTACTGCGTTTACTTCTGTCGTAAGGATAAGGACTGCAAGGCACATCGACAAACATCTACAATTTAAGAAATAAAGTAAATATACGTATTCGCAAAGAGAAAACACATGTTTCTAAAACAACAACATGCACAAGCTTTACCTTAATGTGTTCCAGTGCTGTAGATGGTTGTCACCCTCCATCCAAGCGTACTAACAGATGAACTCTCGCCCAGTGTCCTATTACTGCATGCTCAATGTCCTTAAAGTTACAGATGGACTAAAGTTAGTAACGTTCGCCGTTTTATGTCATGTTTAAATAGATCGGCTCTTGTCAGGTCTCGCGTTGATGTTGCACTATCCATGCAGTTTCACATAACTCAATTTATCGTCATTCTCTGATCCCTTTTAATTATAATAATATCGACTTTAGCTTATTGGTGTTACTAATATAAGCTATATCTTGTCTAAGTGAAAGTTTAGAGAAGTAACGACTTTCTTACCTCGATTCACGCAGACTCCAGGCGCACGCGCTCAATCGTGCGTTCACGCTTGTTCGTCGTCCTACCTAAAATCCAACCTGTCAAAGTTGTATTTTAAGGATATTTCTGATCTTCAGACATAAACGTCCTCTAACAATGCTGAAATGCAAGTGATAGTTTTTCTAAACAGGGTTGTGTCGTGCGTATTGATGGGTGGTCGTGCTCCTGACAGGGGGTGTGGTGGGCTCATCTACAAGACTTTACTTTCAACTACAGTCACATAACGTTTAGAGCAAAGATGCAGACAAACGTATAGTTCAGGCTCGGTAGAAGATAGGCAACATTTGCTTGAAACGGTGAAGAATCCGTCAATAAATTGTCCTTTCGGACATTATTCAAAGGCGTGAAGATGCGGATTCCATGTGGCACTCTTTTTCTTCTGACAGTCTCATTGAGCATAGACAAGAGTACAGCTAAGGTAAGTTCAAATAAAATTAGCACATATCTTTAAGTTGTATGTTATTTAATTAGTGCTGTCGACCGATTTATGGTCCGTTAGAAGCTCGCGAGTGGCGCGCAGAGAAGTGCGTAAAAGTCGCGCGCGACAAGCTCGAGCTCTAGTTCCAGTATTTTTACTTGTAAACATTTTCACTTGACACATAGACGACAAGTTAACTTCGTAACTGTATGTAGCCGAACATTTTCAGGATAAGCAAACGTGAATTGATCCGTTATCCTTATAGTGCTGATATAATATAGTTATTAATATGGCCCACCTCCATATACCTAACTGTATAGTATGAAAACTGTTTGGAAATTCTGCATTTTTACTTGTTTTTTTGACCACTTGTCTAGCCAAGGTCTGGGGGCATAGTTTGCTTTACTTTTGTGATTTTTGCAGACATTAGCCATTTTATTAACCCAGTGTTGTATACAGTCTAATGTGATACAGCTCTCTGCTGAGGCGTTTCTCTCCGCATTTTATATTTGCCACTCCTTTTAGTGTCATCTGGGGGTTGGATTACTCCTCTCTCTCTCTCTCTCTCTCTCTCTCTCTCTCTCTCTCTCTCTCTCTCTCTCTCTCTCTTTTTAGCCATCTGGATTTTGTTTTCCTTTTGTTGAAGGCATTTCACCAGTCAATACACAGACAAAGTCAGTTTATGAATGAGCCCCACCACAAATTTGGTTGAAGAGAATTCAAAATATGCAGCTCGTGTAGTTGTATAATGAATTTTTACATATATTTTATTTGAGAGAGGGGGAATTTTATTAAGGACATGTTTTTTGGGGGTGTGGCTGTGGGAGGGAGTCCAGTGAGAAGCATGTGCAAAGCATGGACTCTTGACGGGACAGGTGTCATAAGAGTGGAGGATGATTTATGGCGATAATGATGAGATAAATGCACAAAACGGTTACTTCCACTGATTAATAGGATTTTCTGCATTCATACTGCAATGCATTCATACTTGCCTTATTCTGTAGTGAAATATTGACTGTTTTCTACTGTAGGCCTATTAGCTTTTTCTCTCATATCACTTTTTCTCATATATTTTGAACTTTTTTGAAGTAAATAACCATAGTATTGTAGGGTCAGCCATTCATTGTCTTAGCGCAGGGTCTGTCAGGTTACTAATAATGCCTTTTGTGACTGGCAGAAAAGTCATGATTGTGTATAGGCTACTGTGCTGTTAACATTACACAACAACAACAATACTGAAAACAATAACATAGTTTTTCCTAAATTGTGTGTGACAAACACCAAAAGGTCTAGCCATTTGTTTTTCTAGTTGCTGCTGTTATTTTAGAGAAAGAGTTCCCACGGTCATTAAAAACCTTAAAAAAATCAAAATTTTAATATTAAAGGATTATTTAAACATTTAAGTGTTTGCTGGGTTGTCCTGGGAGTCTGAATGTTTGTTAAAGGGATAGTTCATCCAAAAATGAAAATTCTGTCATCAAACTCACCTTCGAGTTGTTCCAAATCTGTTTAAATCTCCTTGAGAAAGATATTTGGAAGAATGCTTATAACCAAACAGTTATTGGACCCTATTGACTACCATAGTTGGACATTTTTTGTTGTTGTTCAGCAAACAGTTTTGGGTGACTTTTGACTACCATTGTAATTTTTCTTACTATGGTAGTCAATGGGGTCCAAGAACTGTTTGGTTACAAGTATTTGTCCAAATATATTTCAACCTAAAAAATGTATATAGATTTGGATCAACTATAGTAAGTAATTCATGACAGAATTTTCATTTTTGGGTGAACTATCCCTTTAAAAGAGGACATTTAGGGATGATTAAAGATACAGAATACTTTCACGACAGCCATTTTGTCTTCCTGAGTAGATTGGTGGTTGAAAATTCAAAGGGTAAAAGTTATTATCAATTTAGCAAATCAGTGCTTTGCGTATTCTCATTTATATATACATTAATGGAAGGCTGGTCATCCAGATGAGTTTCATTTAGCTGCATACCATTTCTTCCATGCTTGTTTATCCACTGTGATTCTCAAAAGGCCATGGGCCCACATGTCTACAGTTCAGCTTCCATCAGATTAGTGGGACTGTCCCCTAGCACAGTAGTTCTCAAACTGGGGGCCGTGGCCCCTGGGGGCCTCAAGATGGATCCAGGGGGGCCACAGATTTTGTGTCATTTTATGAAATTGATCATAGATTTTATGCAATCAAACATCAGAAAAATAAGACCACCAGACAAGAGAATTGATGTTTCAGCATTGTATAACCGAATATGTTTTTGTTTAAATAAAAATGTTAAGTTTAAGATTATACGTCTTTATTTGGGGGGCCGCAAAGCGATGCACTCTACACAAAAGTGGCCTTACAACGAAAAAGTTTGAGAACCACTGCCCTAGCACACTTCATGTAGTTAATTCACTTCATTAGGGTGGTCACACAGATTAGATTCCCCACTTGAATGTAATGAAGGTGAACTCAGCAACCCTACTTGATTGTAGTGCGATCACTGAGCAAACTCAATCACACTACAAGGACCTTAGGCGAAAACGAGAAAATTAATTATGAGAGAATTGATGTTTTGTCTGATTGCTTAAAAGTTTGTTGAGGCAACGTGTTTCAGAGCTTGGAAGTGACAACCACATTTAAAGTAATAGTTCACCCAAAAAATAAAAATTCTGTCATCATTTACTCACCTTCTTTTTGTCATTTCAAACCTTTATGACTTTCTTTCTTGTGCGAAACATAAAACCATATATTTGAAAGAAATTAGTTAACCCAACAATGGCAGTACCCATTGACTTTCATTGATTTTGTATCTATACAATTGAAGTGAATGGGTACCGCCATTGTTTGGTTTATTGGAGATGCTGCTTTTGCACATAAAGGACTTGAAATATGCAAAAGCTTTTACTGGTACTGGTAAATACACACACATCACCTACATGTTACACCAGTCTTATCACACCCTCTGTTGGTGAAAGAAATTCCTCAGTTGACATATGTGCAGTGTTGTATTTCTGCCCGCCCTGCCCCTTGAGACTGCCTGTGAAAGTAGTACGTGTGTGGGTCTTCTGTCTATTTCTTGGAAACCGCACATGCTATGATGGGTGTTAAGTGGGGAAAAGGAGAATGGATGAGGTCTAGTTGGAGGGAAAATGTGCAAGATCTGATTGGCTTACAAACTGTTCTTCCTTCACCAGATCAGGCTGTTCCAACATCTCCCGAGAGAGAGCGGGTGGAATGCCAGTACAGAGGAAGCAACAGTTACAACTGTTTATCTCTGTTCCTTTCTCCCTTTTCTCCCCAGCTTTCTTCACTTCTTTCTCATGCCATGAATACAATCATATGAGAATCAGTTTGAAAGCGTGAAAGAAAGCTTTAAATGTCAGTCACTTTAGCATTTTTGAACATTTTAAATTAAAAAAGCATCTTTCTATCAGTTACATTATGCTCGCTTTAACTGATTTGCTAAAAGGAGAATGTTTCGTGAGCACCAGCCCACCATGTTTCGGATAATCTAAATGCAGATTGCAGAAAAGTGCCCAGTTTCATCTTAATTTAAACTCTTAATTGCTTAGTGACTGACCACCCTTTTCTTCCTAAATTGAAAGACATTAGCAGCCACAGAGGAACAGTGTTGGGTAAGTTACTCTCAAAAAGTAATGCATGAAAGGGCTCTTTTAATTCATTTAAATAAATAATATTAAAATACATAAAGTGGTATTATTAACTGATCAACGTATTTAAAATGTGAGAATTATACATTAAAGCACAGATTTTAAAGTTAGACTTTGAATTTTGATGTCAATTCCACTATTGCACACACATATATTACACAACGTATTTAGTTTAATTACATCAGAAGTAACTGTAATTAAATTACAGAAAAAATAAGAGTAATCCCTTACTTTACTTTTTCAAGGGAAAAGTAATTAAATTACAGTAACTAATTACTTAGTAACTAGTTACACCCAACACTGCAGAGGAAAATGGTGGGATAGTCATTGTTATAATATCGTAAATTGTGATAATCTCATTTATGTTTACTTCAAAGCGCATTTCATTGACAATGAAGTACGAAGTGAAACGCTATACCGCTGTAACATGCAGTAATCTGACCACACACACAACTTGTAAAATGCTGTTTAATAGTGTGTGTGTGTGTGTGTGTGTGTGTGTGTGTTTTCCTGGGTGGTCTTGAAGTTGTCACTTGTCTTTATGCTCTGAACCTATTGGTGTACAACCCAACAATTGTAAGTCTTGTCATTATGTCAAGCAAGACTTTACTTAAAAACTTAACTCGATGCTGTATTTATGTAACGGAGGCCAGCTAGCGAAGAGCTGTGCAGTGTGTAAACCTCACTCCCCGACCAACAGAGATGCTCTAGCGACAGACGCTAGAGACTGCGGTCTTTAGCCTCCTCGTTAGAGCGCCCCGAGGAGGCTAAAGACTGCAGTGTCTAGCGTCTGTCTCCCATCCGGACCGACGTCGGTTCGAGGCCCGCGCAGAGCGGGGCGAGTAGGACCGGTTACATTTACTAATAAAGCACTGACTTACACATACACATTTGTTATGGCTTAAAAAAGTTGTGCTTTTCATCAGCTTTAATGGTGGCCCATGATCAGAACTGTAAGGTATTCAAAGATATCGTTGAAAAAATGATACAGATAATATCGTCGCTGTCCTTCCAAAACCTCGGATGTCTAAATTAACTGTTTTGGAGGAAATTGAAAAACACTGTACTTTAAAAAACGAATTAAATACTTTGTTGTCAAAGTTGACAAGCACTTTTTCATACTTACTTGGGTAGATATTTGCAAGACCCAGTGACAAACGTAAAGGGTGACTAATAATAATGATTTATGTCAACAACAAAAAAATCACGAAATGTCTGTTTTTCTGTTTTACATTATGTAAATTATTTTTATATGTGGTATAAAAATGCAAAAGTTTCTACCCATGGTTGAATAAAATATGGATAAACCCATCCAAGGGTTGAAAGGATTATATTGAAATTTCACTTAAGGCGTGGGAATACCATGTGAAGTTAAAGGGCACCTTTTTTTAGACTATTTGGACTGGTGGGTCCTCTGATTTATGTGATGTGCACTACACAGTCCTTACAGGGCAATTCTTTTTCTGCATTGTTTAAATCATGGCAAAGATTTATTCACAACACATGCTTTATTCCACTATTTAGTTGGTAATAAATCACATCTATTTCACACTCTCAGAGCTTTTAATTGCCTTATTACACTGTGACTGTGGAGATTGGTCACAGTTTACATGGAGTCCCAGGTCTCAGGGTTCCTCAGCTGGAATGTGGGCTGGACCTGGGCAATACCCATAGCAGATCCTTTGGTCTCACCCTCTGGAACTCAGCCAGCTCTTTTGGCTCAAAATGCATGAGACACCCATCTGCCCTGTCAGTCAAAGGCATGTGGAGCGATAACTTAGGGACAATGTCTTTATCAGACTAATATTACTCTGATGATGAAAATATAGTATTGTACTGTCTTTCATAATATTATTATAGTAGATCATTGTGACATGTTGTGTCAAGTTTATGTTTGAGTTTTTAGGTACAATCTTAAAAAATAAAGGTGCTAAATGATGCCACAGAAGAACCATTTTTGGCTGTATTGTTGCATAAAGGAACATCTGCATAACCATATTGTTTTAACAAAAGGTTCTTATTGTGGGAAAAGGCTCGTCAAACTACCAAAACATAAGAAGGAAATGCAACTTTTAAGAACCTTTGACTGAATGGTTCTTTGGGGAAGCAACAATGTTTTTTTCTAAGGCATCATTGTGAAGAATCTATTGTAGCACCCTAACTTTTTAGATTGTAGCCTCTCACTTTGAACACTTTTGTTCCACACCATGTATCCACACCTTGTTCTCGGTGGTTTGTTTATGCAGCTGTTTTTGTCTGCCTCAAAAGTGAGAATACATGTTCTGACTATTTGGCACCATTTCTACTCCAGGCCATAAAACCTAGAGAACACATTTTTTTCCCATTTGAGACCTTAAGACCCCGTGAAAATCACAATGCAGCTGTTGAGCCAGACTCTTACAGAAATGAGGTCAGGTTTAAGAACCCTATCCACAAGTCACGAAATCTGAAGATCTGTTCAACCCCAGCATGAATTGATAATGGAAGCAAAGAAATCTGACCTTTTGTAGAAATTAGTTTTTGATGTGAATGTCACAAATTATGGGATTAGTGATCATTGGATAAGTGACCTAAAATTGCACATCTTGAATGTTTCTTTTTCAATGTACTTTATAACTTTCCTAAGTACTTTATTACATCTTTCAGAATCCTTGAATTTTCTGTTTATTTTAAATGCTTTTCCAGGACTTTGACTTTGGGATACTTCACCCAAAAATGAAAATTCTGTCATCATTTACTCACCTTTGAGTTGTTCCAAATCTGTATAATTTCTTTGTTCTGATGAACACAGAGAGAGATATTTGGAAGAATGCTTATAACCAGACAGATTTCGCCCCCATTGACTTCCATAGTAGGAAAAAATACAATGGTAGTCAAAAGTGCCCAGAACTGTTTGCTGTCCTAAAGTCTTCAAAATGTCTTCTTTCATGTTCAACAGAACAAAAAAAATTATAAAGTAATTTTTCCTACTATGGAAGTCAATGTGGGGCAAGATCTGTTTGCTTATAAGCATTCTTCCAAATATCTCTCTCTGTGTTCATCAGAACAAATCAATTTATACACATTTGGAACAACTCGAAGGTGAGTAAATGATGACAGGGTGAAGTATCCCTTCACAGCAAAATCGCCAGTGTTAAAAAGGGTCAAATTAACACTCACAGTGTATATATAATCCACACTCTCAAAGTGTGGATTATATAAACACTGTGAGAGTTAACTTGACCTTTTTAACACTGGCGATTTTACTGTGTTGAAGTACAATTTCTCTATACTACTTTTAATCAAAGTTCATCCGTAACCACAAACACTTTGGCACAACATACAGTACATGTTTTTTTTTTTGTATGTACTTAACAAAATACAATTTTGGCATTTCACAAAGCCACGTGAAATACATGAAACCAGAATTTTATAGAACAAACAACTCAAATTGTCATCACTCTTGCAGATCAGATGATCAAGCTGATCGCTCAGTCTGAAAACACTGCTGACGATGTCAGCAAGAGTCACCGCGAAATGATCACATATGTTTATAAACAAATAATTCCCGATTCATATGATTCCAACAGAACGAGGCAGATAATAGACGACTCTGTAGAATCAGGCCTCAGAGAGCATTTATATGTAGGCCTAAAGGCTTCCGTGCAATTTTTTGGAGAACAGATAACTATTGTTTATGACAGCCTCACTTGCCAGCGCTCTGAATGCAGGGTTTCACATGCAGTTTGATTTCTTTATCGCTGTATTGTTCAGTAGACCAGCAGGGGTTCACAAAAGGCTCCCTACTACATACACATGAAGCCAGGACCTGTGGGTGTCTGTTTCTAGAATTTCTTGGCTGTAGTCCTTTTGTGCATTGTCATATTTCTGCGTGTGGGATTTCAGAAGAGAGTAAAATGAATTTGGCATTAGTCACTGCAATCTCTCTGTATCTGTACTGAAATCACTGCTGACATCACTTCAGCTTGACAAAGAAAAGGCAGAGCAACCGATAAACAAATGATAAACTTTGGCTAAACACAAATTGCTGTAATTGGTTACTCCACCCCTTGTTGTGCATCATGGGGAATTTGTTTACAGTTTTGATAGGCACAGTATGTGGAACTTGTGCCATATCCACATGGTGCAGTTGTATTAACATTACACTAAACAACATAATTGTTTAAGTAGCATGATTTAGACATTTTTTTAAATGTAAGTGACCTTGCACGATTTGATTTTGCTAAAGCGTTGCTATGCATGTGTTATGATTGGGTTTTAGTGCATTGCTAGGGTGTAATTGATGGTTGCTTGGTTATTCTGGGTGATTGATATAGATTGTTGCTTTTTGGCCCAAGTTAAAATATTCCAGCCCTTTGTCTCGATGATATTCTGGGGCCTAGATATAAACACAGATAAAGATGTTGACAAGTTTTTATATCTCAGCACACGATGAGAGGACTGAAACACTCAAGTTAGACTTATCACAGACAAATATAATAGTTGACCCATTCAGTGGAGAAGTGAACTGTTATTTTTTATTTTTATTTTCAGTTTTTTATATACAGTATTTAAAAATAGAAAAATCTGAGTGATTGCTGTTATAAAATGCCTTTGTAAACCATAAAATGACGATAAATTCCCAAAGTTTTCATGTCGATTGACAACCATGAGCAGCCTTAAAGAACCAGTTCACCCAAAAATAAAAATTCTGTTTTCATTTACTCAACCTGTTTGGTTACAAGCATTCTTCTAAATATCTTTCTCTATGTTCATTAGAACTAAGAAACGTATACAGATTTGGAACAAAATGAAGTAAATGAAGAGAATTATTTTTTTGAGGTGAACTGTCCCTTTAAGTTTAGATAATGCCTACATTACAACATCACATGGCATAGTGTTTATTGATGCATTGGATGTTGGTGTTTTTACCATGGTAAGGGGATTAAACACTTGGCTCCTAAGAACCCCCCATGGTAAAATCACTGTAACACACATTCTCCCCTTGCTTTAAAATAATCATACTGCTTTAAAATAAACATCTGGGGATGAAATACCTTCGACACACACTCCGTTCTGCACCTTAGAGGATGTTGTGGAAAGACCTTTTATATCATCTGGAAACCTATCAGACTGAAAGGAGACACATATGTTATTTTAATTACTGAACCCGAAGCACGTCTGACATGCAGACACTAAATATAGAGCAACTACAACTGCGTCTGTTCCAAAAACATAATAACCTGATGTTCCATCCCAGTCCTTCCTGATCTGTTCTGGACATCAAGTGGAGAGATTTCCTGTCTCTAAAACAATGTAGGTTTATTGTTTGCTTACGCATGAGCTGAGGGAAAGTCATGGCATTTGGCTGAGGAAGTTGTGATATTCTTAACTTTACAGTAGTTGACTTGTGTAGTATAAATTACTCATGTAAAAGAATGACACTGGGTGATTCCTGTGTTAACCACATCCAGATGTGTCTCTCGAACGGTGAGATATAGCAGTGCATGAACAGCGATGGCATCTTCATCTGTCATGTGAGTTTGTGTTGCCATACTTGGCCTTGCATTTCTGTATTACCTTTGTGACCATAAAACCAGCAGAAAGCATTTCCCCACCTTTCATCTGAATTAGTTCTCTTGAGGCCAAAATGGAAAGAGAAAAAACTTTTTATGGCTCTCACACTCACATAAGACTTCACAAACGGCTTGCTGAAAGCATTTTGTCTCTAAACTACAGTTATCAAGTGATTACACATTTCGAAAAAAGAAATTAATTGATCACAACTATTGGATTATATTGGATTAAATGGTTATGATGGGAATTATATTGGTTTTAATGGGAACTATAATAGTCTCTGTTGGGCTCTGCTGGTGTGTGTTGCATTCTATTGGTGGGATGTTTTCTGGCAGATGGGCAGCAAATAGAAAACCATTCAATTTTACTGGAATAATGCAGAAAACACACTGCAGTAAGATGGTTTTAATGGAAAAAATCCAAATGGTTAATAATAGTATTTTAATAGAAACTATTAGAATTTCTGCAATGTTTTATTATAGCTAGGATGGTAATGATTTAAAGTAACTGTATACAGTGGTGTAGCAAGTCAGTCCCCGGCCTATAGATGCCTTTCCTGTTAGTAAACATTGTGACGCGTTTTTGTGGGTGGAGCTTAGCTGTTTTAGCATGTTTTGTTTGCTTGCTTTTTGAGAATGACTCGAATAAAATCTGATTAAACTTTAACATTTAATGTCACTCACTGGCTAGGACCTAAATAGTTTTTTTTTTAAGTTTACGTTAACGCAAGGAATCTGGCCAACCTGTACACGCTCACTCAATGGATCCAGAGACGAACTGACATTACCTCCAGTTAAGTGGCCTGACATCTACACCTACCAGACAGAGAAACCAAGTGTTTATAGTAAAGATTGAACTGAGAGCGTATACATCTGTAGATGCCTGAGTGTGCTAACAGTGGCAAACGTTAGCAAATGCATTTACTTGAACACAAACCTGACACATAACATGAGCCTTCTCACTGTTCCCTCTCCCTTTGTACTAATGCACTTGTGACAACTAAAGAAAAAGAGATGACAAACAGTTTCTTTTATGTTTAATTTCTGGCCGATAGTTAACTGCTAGTTGTATAACTAACAAAGTTAGCAAGCATACCCAATGCATTAAAAAGTTAATGCTGTGAATGTGAAAAATAACATTGTTCCCCAGTTTCTGATTTGGGCATACGTGAGATATTTTTAGACACATACCCAAATCATAATCCACACCAACAAAGACACTCGTTTTTTAATCTTAGGTTACTGTTATGAAGTGAAACGCGAGCATGTTTAATGATCGTTTCTGTTCAGTCTGCTCGTTTTATTGTGTTTAACTACAGCTGTCGTCAATGTTTTTTTTGACCATGGCACGGGAATGTGTTAAAATATCAAATTGGAGACTGTATTCTGTCGATTGTGGCACTAAACAACACAACAAGATGATATTTTAAACTCCTTATGTAGCCGAATCTGTGCTGGTTTGTATTTGCCTTTGTTTTGCCTCCAGCTTGTGCCGTGACATAAGCGTGATGTCGGCGAGAAAGGGTCTGCAAACATTTTAGCGGGCTCCCCTCTGTCCTTTCGCGATTGCGTTCCGGGGGCGGGCTTCCCCTCTGTCCACTCAGGATCGCTTTTCAGGGGTTCCCCTCCATTTGTTTGCGATGGGCCCCAGTATACATGGATGCGGGCTCCCAATCTCCCCAAGCCCATATGCACCTGCATACCCTGCAAATACTTTCATGAAAGTATACATTTACTGTGTATTTAAATATAATGTACATATTAATTTATTAAATATTACATTCTTTCTCCTGTTTTCCATTAACAGTCCTACTTTAAACACAGAAACACTCATTCTTCTGTGGCCTACACCTTGTTTAGCTCAGGTTTATTATAGGCAGATTGAACACAGAGGAGTACCTCTGAACAGTTGTGTTATTTCTCAGCATTTTGCTGTCTGCTTACCACCTTTCTCTTTTCTCACGTTTCAGGCTTTAACTGCTGTTTTTAGAGTCTGGCCTGTGTTCTCGTTCCATTGGGATCTCACTGTGAATTTTCTCAGTGTCTTGCACTTTCCCACAAGAAACTATTCTGTGCAAATGCTTATATGTTCACCAGCCTCTTTTTGAGCCTCAAACAGTCTATATTGTGAATTAGTCAAACTATCAAATGACAAAAATGTAAATGTAATTAGGTTTTTGTATAGTGCTTTCCCACGCAGTGCACATGAATTCAGTACAGTAGTTCCATGTCATTATCTGGTAGTTATGTTATGCCTTAATGTATCTGTCTATAATACAAGGAAACTACAGCAGACTGTGTTGAAAAATGAAATATTTTCACATAAAAATAATAAAAAAACAGATTAATATAGCATTTGCCTGTGGTTTAACAATAAACACAGTGTCATGTCTAGTTTATCCCATGTCACTTGTCTTACCTCAAGCTTTTTTTTATTAGCATTAATATCTAAAACATGACAGATAATGTTGTGTTTGTGTTCATGAGTTGTTTTGGTGAGTTTAAAGGGACAGTTAACCCAAAATTGAAAAATTTGGCAGTATTTACAGATAAGTTGTTCCAAAACTGTATGAAATTCGTCGTTCTGTTCTGGGGCACCATTGACTAGTACCATATATTCATATTTCAGTGTAGTTTTTTGTTTCCTACTATGGAAGTCAACAGTGCCCCTGAACTATTTGGATACAAACATTCTTCTAAATATATTTTTCATGTTCAGTGACAATGAAATTTACACAATGAATAAATGATGACCGACTTTTATTTTTGAGTGAATTATCCCTTTAAAGTTACTGTTTCCATAAACATAAGCATTGACTAGGGGTGTCACGATTATTAAATAATCGTCTCATCGCGATTGTTGCGATGGTTTCAGTTATTTCAATTATTGCACATCTCTATAGAAGACACTAGGGGGAGCTGTAGTGCCTGCATATTGCACATTTTAGTGTATTTATTGTAACTAAAGCATTGTAATACTTGTAAAATGTACCACCACAACACAATACAAACTAAAGCATATACCATAAAAATAACCTGCAGTACAATTTAATATTAGTTAGGCTAATCTCAGTGTGAAAACCAGTCTACCAAAATTTCATTAACATAGAAGTAAAATTTTATTGTAGTCTTGTGAGAAAAAAACAGACTAGAAGCATTTCTATGACTGATAGCATATCAATGGTGGCTTCACTCCTGATCAATTGACTTAATTTACAAGTATTTGGCGGTTGTATTATTGACAGGTAAAAACATTTTTCTTTGCAAAACTCTCTTTTAAATAGGTTTAGTAGCTTGATCATATTACACGTATCCTCACATGTCGCATGTAGCACAGAGACATTACTGTAGAGTATATGTGACAGGCTGTCTTTGCATGTGTGTGCATTAACATGAAGCTGTTTTCTTGACAGAATGCTATTAGTCTTTATTGAGAGCTTGTGGACAGAACATAACCATAGTCTTTTAGCATCCTCTTAAGGCAGGGAAACTCCTCCATGGCTGAAGGATTAGTTTGGGAGTTCCTTCCGTCTTGTGGTTCTGGTAGTACTCCTACATAGAGAGAATTGGTTTCACAGTGCAATGATTTGATGAGTCAGAGTCAGGGGGGGCTGATGTGGTGCTACTTCATCATTCATCAATATTTATGCTCTGTCTCAAAAACTAATGTGATGAATTGTTGTCTTGCTTTCTGGCTGAGGGACTCAATTCATAACTGATTTTCATATAGTTTGGTATGTCGCTAACCTAAGCATGATACTTCAAAAAGCACAAAAATTAGTTTTTTCTCCCACTTTGTCCACCATGTTGGAATTTTTTGCAATCAATTATGGCATTGGCTTTTGCAGATGTAGACAGTTTACTAGGTTTACAAAGGTATAAAAGACAAACACATACAAACACAAATGAAGAAAATCAACATCAGCGGAGTAAAGGACATGGTTAAGGGTCAGTGTACAGACAGTGTATGCCTGTAGACGTCGGATAAACACAACCCAGGCTGGACGTGCCCCCAAAAGGTCGTGTGACAACTGAAAATCTGTCCCAGCTGAAATCAGATGTTCAGGGGTCATCTTTTTCAAATAAACCTCCCCTGATTCCTCTCAGAATGTGCTCTTCATAAAATGTGCTTGACTGTGTGAAGGAATGTGTTGCAGATTTTATGTTAATGAGATGATTTATCTTTCGCATAAATTCTCAGACAAGTAAGAATGTTATGGGAGACACTCTATGCCCCTAACTTGTTTATCGGTTCCTTGTGGAACAGCAGCTGTTGACAGCTTTGCTCTCTTGTCACTTTTTAGAGCGTTGGATGGTGTTCTAATGGAGTCATGATATGATCCATTTAGATTTCTATAGCACTGTATGCTTTCTTTTTGGCAAAAATGGTGCATGTAACCCTTGTCACTTTTTCAGAATTCAGCGCAGACAACCAACTTAGTTATCGCTAGTACAAATTGCTCTCATTTGTTGACTCTTTACAGATAAAAACAGTTTGCAACAGCAGTGATAATTTAACATTTAAAGCGGCCCTAACACACACGGTTTCTGCCAATCTCATATTAATCTTGAGTACCTATAGAGTAGTATTGCATACTTTGTATCTTCGAAGAGTATTTAGTTTGATCACATTTATAAAAGATAGATACAGCTGTACGAGTATTTACGAAAGCATAAGGCGCGTGCGGGGGGGAGGGGTAGGCTGAACTAAAGCATGTGTGCACCCATTGCCAACAAAACACAGACATCAATTTAACTCACTGCATGCGGTTCATGTCCGGCATCTTTTAGCGCTGGGATGGCTCCATATACAGTATCAGTTTCAAACGATCTCCAAATCCAGTGTTATATCCACCGTTTATATAACATTCATCACCCAAATGCAGTGAACAAACAAACACCTGAACTTCACGAACGTATGCTCTCTCTCTCTCTCCTGCACACAAGTGAAAGTGACGTCTGCGCATGCTCCTTCTCCTGCTGCCGCGTGGGCATGCCGCATGCTTTTCCGGGAGAATTGTCCAATAAGGGACTAAGAAAAATAGTTACGAAAAAACTTTCTGAAACCTGTACGATCACTGGGGGAGTGTATCGAGCACAGAAATACTACGTAATATGCCTAACTCATTTTTTGACAAGTTGACCATGTTAAGCATGAGAAGACAGCACGTTTAACATCGTAAAGAAGTCAGAATGCATGACACACCGTTGCATCACCCCTTTAAGCCTTAAAGGTTTTTTTAAGGTTGTTAAGTGTTACATTTCCACATTACCAGTTAAGCTAGTGGCCCTTATGTGGTTGAGGATTGTTTTATGGCATTGCAAAGGCTGTGGGTTCATCTTCCAGAGACAACACACATAATGATAAAATGTATACTTTGAATACGCTGTAGGTTGCTGTAGATGAAGGGGTCTGCCATATGCATACATCTTTATGTAAATATAAGAGCTCGTTCTCATGGTGACATCAGCAGTATCGTGACATAAGTTGTATCCAAAACTGAGGGCTCGGGGTGAAAGACAACTGGATGCAGGTTGTGTACTACTACAGCTTAGCAACTGTAAATGAGATGCAATATGATGCAGCTGCGCACACTGTGCATACTTCTTTTCAAAGAATTATTTGGAGCAGCTTCTCACTCAGTTAAACAGTGAATGGTTACTTTTATAGCACCGAGAGCCAAACAGACAATGAAGTGAAGTGAATGGGTGAATACCATTGAAACAGAACATGCAAATGAACCTTGTTGCTTGCTGTTATTGAAGTGCATATGTTTAACCCTTTCACGCTTAGAGTCACTTGAGTGAACAATAAATGTATTGTCTATGCATGGGGGTTTTGATGGGATAGTTGCACATCAGCCACGTATTGACAAGCAATTTAAGTGGTCATCAAATAATCCCTATTTGGATTTTTGAAAATATTTTTTGCCGTTAAAACGCATAAAAACTGGCCGAGGTTGTCAGTTTAGACATTTAAGGGTTATAATGTAATAGAAGAATGGGAATTGGAACAAAGCCATTTCTTTCTCACATAATCCTAAAATCGTATCTGGTATTGCCTCCTACAGTACATTTAGACTTTTTATTGGAAATTTGATCCTCAAAATCTATTCTTTAAATCTCAGTTGGCTGTTCTTAACTTCTCATTCTAATATGATATATTAGGACCCACTTTGAGAGTTTGTGTGCATGTACATATTTGCGCAAATGTATGTTTCATGTGTCACACGTTGTGCTGAATGTAACCAGAGCCCTGCGGAAGAGTCCTGACAGAAAAAAAACACTGCAATTTCTACCCTTGATCTAACAAGGCTCATGGGTAAAGCACTGTGGGAAACAAACAGAAGTGAAGAAAGGTGGACAGAAATATTTAAAAAAATTCACAACCTTGGCTAAAAACAACAACAGCGTGCTTTTAATTACGCTAAGCCCTGGGGTAAATTAGTGAACGCCACACTTTCTATTACAGGACATCTGGTGTGTGTTAAAAAGTGTATGTTTTCTAGTTGCTATGAATACCTTCTGTACGATAGTGATGTTCAGAAAGTACAGAAAGCACTGAAATACAGCAAATCTGATGGGCCCACCCGCAAACATTATTGTCATGCAACTTATTTAGTGGGAGTGAAACAGTTGGAAACAGTGCTATTTTGGAAACTGTAGAGCAGTGTTTTATTGTTTTCTTTTTATTAAGTAGCTTGTGATTGCCGAGATGTTTTCTTTCATCTGAAAATCCTATCATTTGAGAAGTTTAAATCTGCGGGCCAACAAACCTTATCATTCAGTGTTTTTGCTATCTGGAAATGAATATTCAAAGTAAACAAATTCAACTCACGTCTGCTGGTTTAATAACATCTGCTCACTTTCATGCCATCTATGGCAGGGAATCCAGCATGACCACTCCTGAGAGAGCAGATGGGTATTAATGGTTTCTACTGCGTTATAGTAAATTGAAAGAGGGTACTCACAAAGTCCATTTTATCGCTGTAAAAATACATTACATTATTTCTTCATCATTTCAAGACATTTTTTGCAGCAATACTAACATCATGTGTAAAATTAGTTTGCTACTTTATAGCGAACCATAGTCAATTTTAAATGTACTTTTTCAATATCTCTAATTTTGTTTCAGTTCAACATTCATGCGCCAGTCCAGCACAAATCATGCACACAAAACACAATGGTACATTCTGTCATTGTTGTCCGATGAAGTCATTTCCAGCCTCCAAGCATGTGTAGGACAATGCATGTCGACCCTCGGATAATGGAGCGTATAGGCCTGTGGCTCTCTCCGCATGTCGACGTATACATGTTGAAACAATAAAACGCTGAATGACTGCGTTCATGTTTAATGTTAGCAACCGTGGGAAAAAGATCGACTGTATCTGAGCATGCCGCTGGAATACAGGTAGTGGATTAAAGTACAGATGGTCAGTTAATCGCAGTAACGACAATAGCACCTATAAAGGGCCATGACTTCATCCGAAAAGGGATGATCCCGTATTTGAGCTGGTGTGGAATCACCAGATTTCCTTTTATTCTTCTTGTTATAGAGAGCATTTCCTATTGGCAGTGCTTTTGGCTCCAGTAGCAGATGTCAAGTGCTGAGACAAAGACATTATTAGAGTAAATGTGCTACTGTAATGAATCACGGTTGACCAGGAAAGCCACACTTCCTGTTAAAATGGGATGTTATACATTCCTGTATTGAACAAAGAGGAAAGAGTGGTAGGAAGCATCCTTTGGACTTGACTCAGACATGCTTCATGTTAAGTTCACCCTAAATACTTTATATGTTTTACACCCTGCATATGCAGCCAATAAGCAAAGTGACAAACATGAGCTCGATGCTAAAATTCTTAATGCTGTTTTTATGCACACAGAAATACAAACGTTTTGCCTATGTGCTGCACATGAAAGATGTTTAAAGCAGGTCTTGGATGGTATAGTTTCTCACAGTGAACTCAACCTGTTAGTTTCATTGCAGTTTTAGTGTTTAACAAGCTGAGGTTACACCCTCGAGCAAAAATGTAGCTTTTCGCTTTGCTTTGCTAATGAAATCATTAGCAGAACCTTGTTTTACGTGGTAACACTATCTTAACTGCCTCCATATGGCAGCTGTAATCTGTGATGTTTTAGCGGGAATGTCGTGATTTTACGGCCCTGTACACCATTTGTTAAAGTGTAGGTAGATGCTGAAGACTAGGGATGGGTATCGTTAAGATTTTATCGATACCGATATCGATACCGCTTATCGATACCGGTACTTATCAATACTGTTATCGATACTACGCTCTATAATTTGATGCAAAAACACATGATGTGACAAGATGTTAAACATTTTAAGTTTCTTTATTACAGCGAGCTTTAGAACGGCAGTTTACAAATGCTTCTGAGCAAACAGAAAATGCCACATAACAAAACGTGTGTGTGTTCCTTAGCATACCACTTACGGCACTTAGCATGTGCATAGGAGCACATCATAATGTAATTCAACATATTTACTTTACATCACTATGGTTATTTGGCTGGTAGACCGTATTTCTTTTTTCCTTTCTGGTTTTAGGTCTACATAAATTTAAGTAGGCCTACTATTAGTATAATGTAATATTTTTTTAATTATATGTACTATTTTTTATAATTTTACTAGCACATTTACTTCAATTTACTAAAGTAAGTAAATATACTCCGTGGCCGAATTATTAAAAACAATGTTATAACTTGTTCTCAAATAAAGGACTTTTATATTGACGGGTTTCCGCAAAGGGGTGTTTGAAGGAAGCTTCCTCGTTGTGAAACGCGGATGCTGAAAGCTCCACAAGCGCAACCACGCCACTCTTTCACTCATAAACACGCAAAACAAGCAGATTACAAATACACCGCGGAAATCATATGACCCTAGATATCACACATACGTCGAGCAAACTTCAGCCATTCGGACATCATTCAGGGATGGAAAATGACAGGCAGCAGCCTCTAATTCGCCATTTAACACACGAATACACAGAGATAAAACAATGCAAGTATCGATAACAGTATCGTTTGTCATGAAGCTTATCGATACTCTGGTATCGACCCAATTATGTACCGGTCCAAAAAAGTATTGGTTCTCGGTACCCATCCCTACTGAAGACTGGACATTCTAAACCCTTCTGTAATTCCTATTGGGAATCCTCCAGTAGCTGTGTTTTGCAAGATGATAGCTGGTTTCCAGGAATCCTGCATCCTGATAGGACCAAGTAATAGTTGTTAGCTATCACTGTTAAAAAAACGTAATTTTACAGAATTTTTCTGTTATTTTTTACAGATTTTCCACGTAAAATGTAAAATTGTACTTTTTTTTACAATTTTTTAATGTATTTTTTATGTACAAGAAAAACGGGAAAAACTATTTATTATATATCCTTATATCCTGTAATTTTACAGGAAAAACGATTATTTTACGGTATATTTCTGTCAATCCAGCTGACAGAAAATTTCTGGCTTTTTTCTGAATTTTTTTGTAGTTTAAAATAATCAATAAACTAATGCCAAGAAACCAGCCTTTATGTCCAGAAACCCAAGCTACAAGCAGGGAATGTGAGGTTATTGAACACATTCCTATCTATAAAGGAAGGAAGCCGCCCTACTTTTTACAGATATGAGAAGCAAGATAGACTGAATGTTGCATTTGGCAGGGCATATCCAACAGGAAAGCTTTTGTTTTAGTTTTTTAGAAAACAACAACAATACTCCGATTCTTTTTAGATAAACATACCTCAAGATAAGGCACACAGAAGTAATCAGGCAATCTTTAAGAGGCTTGAAAGAAAGTGCCCTCACGTGTCTAAACTACAGGAAATAATTGTGTGATTGTGAGACTAATGCTCTCTCATGGTGTACATATCTGTCGTCTTGTCCATTTCATTCTCACAGCAATGTTCCCACACAGCTGCCCAGATGTTATGTTATTGCTCAGAGGGTGCTTTTACATAGCTCACGAAATTTGATGTAGTTCTTCATGATGTTTTATATATTTTGGTATCAGTTGTGTAAAAAAAAAACATAATTTTACATATTATTTCTGTAATTTTTTACAGATCTTCCACATACAATGTAAAAAAAACTGTTTTTTACGGTATTTTACAAAATATGGGCAAAAACCCCAAAATGACAGAAAAATACAGCAAATTTACAAGAAAAGAAGCGAAACACGTAATTTTAAAGGGGAAAATGTATTTCTGGTGACCCAGCTTCCAGAAAATGTCAGTTTATTATGGGATTTTTTACAGTTTCTTTTTGAAAATATTGTCAAAAACTGTAACATTACAGGAAAAGACAGCAAATTTGCAAGAAAATTGGGAAAACATGTAATTTTACAGGAAAACATGTAATTTTAAAGGAAAACCTGTTATTTTACGGTTTATTTGCCAACTCTAAATTTGTCATCCCATGATGTTTGATGTTGTCCAAGAGCACCTTTGACTACCATAGTAGGACAAATTACAATGGTAGTCAAAAGTGCCCCAGAACTATTTGCTTTCCTACATTCTTCAAAATATCTTCTTTTGTGTTCAAAAGAACAAAGAAATGTATATAGCAAATTTTCATACTCAATGGTGGCCAAGAACTGTTTACAAGCATTCTTCCAAACATCTTTCTCTGTGTTCATCAGAACCAAGAAATTTATACAGATTTGGAACAACTTGAGGGTAAATGATGACAAAATTTGATGCATTGTGTCCAGGTCATTGCTCAACGTGACCAGTTACTGATTTACTAGAAATGTCCCCCCTGGTGCATGCGCATGCCATGGATTCTCTTTTAATAATAACTGTTGATTTTATTAGACAGCTGATATAATTCCTTCCCCCTTTCCACCACTGCATTCTGTCAGTGAAAAAGATCAACATGACACATGCTGTTTCTATCTCTCTTCTCACATACATTACACACTACATTTGTCTTCCACACTGTTTAAGGTAAAGACAGCCCGTGCTGGGTTCTCAGTGCTGAAATACACATGGAAGGAAGCCAAGCTGACAGAATCCACCCAAACTGTTTGTACCTCAGGGATTTAAGGGCCTAATTCCACAATCTTTTTCACTATTTAACACTCCCATCTCTATCTGCACTCAACGTGAGGAGCTTTTAAGTGGCCTCTAAACGCTCTCTTAAAACGCCATGTACATTTTAATTGCACTTGTACTGGCCTCTAATCACATGTCACATGTCTTTCGAATCTTGAGGCTTTAAAACTCGCAAGAACACACGTAGACTAACACAATCTCGTGCAGCGATTTTACAAGGTGGCTTATTTGTACGTTTTTGTACAAAATGCGTTCACCCAATGATCTTCCTTTACTATAATATTCGTTCGTACGTTTGTACATGATTCACATCGCACAAAGCAAAAAAACAAATGTTTTTAGTTGTTTGCAGTGTGAATAGTGCAATAATACTGCTTAGCGTAGTTTAATAGTTCCTAGAAGAAAAATGAGATTTGTGCATTGCTTTGACATATGTACCCTATTCATGGAAAATGCCTTGTTTAAGAAAAACAAATAGTGGACATGGCAACGGATACACAGAGCAAAATAAGCTATTAAAAACAGTTCGTTTCGATCGATTTATCATTTGCTTGCATGCACAGTCATGCAAAACAAATCTGTTTAATGTTTATTCTTTTTGCCTCAAAGGAACACAAAATAACTGCTCATTCACAAAATAAATGCATGTTTATAAAACAATCTCTCGAGGCTTGTAACAAATAACACACAATACTTCCTCCACAACATAAGTGAATGATTTGCCCGAAGCCAAATAAATGACATGTTAAAAAATCTGCCTTCTGCTTACAGCAAAGGTGTCAAATATCTCACTTATTCAACTTTTAACCAGCACAAAAGCAAAGGTGAGAACAAGTTGTGTCTGCGTTTGCCTGCCCGTTTCTTTTTTTAACGCTGTCGAGAGTTGTTTGCTCTGAGAACACTGCAGTGAGGACTCTGACAAAGCTGGTAAAAAGAGCGTTGATGTATCTATAAAAACATGTTAGCATTTACACTCAAAAGATCACACACAAAATCTACAGATAACACACTCGGACAATCTCTCTTTTAAAGCTAAGACATTTCAGTACTATAAAACCATTACTTGTTAAGAGTTTTATCAACACTCTTGTCTGCTCGTGCTATTGTTTTGCTCATGTCATGTTTGGGTTTACTGGGATGCAAGACCGACTCAGGAAGGAAAAACAAAATATTTCAAAGCAGTTCCCGTGCTGTTCTGATTCATGCTGCAGATTAACCTGCTGCGGTTTGAAGCGGCTGATAGGAATCGCAGGATCTCTGAGCGCTAAAACCCACACTCGATCGATAAAGCAATTTACACATATGCGTGGAGATCATGCTACTCATGCCATGTGTGACGTTTTTCAAGGGCGGGGTATGACCTCAGTCATGCGATGGACAAACAGGAATGTCTGATACTCAACAGATCTGACTTTGGCCTTCAGAGATCTGATGGTCGAGTCTAACAGGAAAGAGAAGAGGGGAGAAAGATCTCTTTATAATCCTATTTGAAGATCTGAGAGTCAAAAGGTTCTTTCAAATATAATAAACTGCTTGAAACTTCTTTTGGACGCTGGCCTGGGTAACAGAGTTGAATGTTATGTCATGTCATGTTACTAAGATATTGATATGATAACAATTGAGTGGTTAAAATTTGTAAAAAAAAAATGTTATGCTGTAGAAAGAGTCTTGATGATGTTGCCTCTTTGGAAGAATGTTGTTTTTATGTCATGGGGGCATGGTAGCAGTGTTGCACACAAAATACATAACATAACACAACACATCACAGCATAATTTTCAACTTGTTACCCAGTCCAGCATCCAAAATAAGTTAAATTATATAAAATAATATTAAAAATAATCAATTTAATTAAATTGTATTTATATAACGCTTTTCACAAGCGTTTCACAAGTAGTTTTTATGATAAATATTACTTCAATTTCAAAAGATGATGATATTGTTGTATAGTACTGTACAGCTATGGAGCTGAGAATGTCAACACCTCTCAACAGGTGAGACCGGCCCCACCCCATTAAAGCTTAAAGTCCCCGTGAACCGGAAGTTGTGATCGTTTTTACTTCCGTATTTTGACGCATTTCCGAGTGAAATGGAATTTCTAATGAGGAAAAACAGTGGGCGTGGCTTTCGTCTTTCACTGCGATTTGATTGGGTGTATAAAAACAGCCGTTGCATTTTGAAATGGAACTGGCAGCAGACTGACAACTGAAGGGGAGGGGTTAACTAATGCTCCACCCAAGCCGTCTAACATACGTCATTTAAGATGGATATTCATTTCAGGAAGGAAGTGCATTTTCAGATTTTAACTAAAGATTATGAGGGCACATCAATTTTAAAAAGAGCATGACCCACATTGATAAACTATTTACAATAAACGCTGCAATATTTCATGAAAAAATAGGCATTGTTTTTTTTAATTTCACTGGGACTTTAAACGTTAAATTGAAATACATTTCATGCTAGTATAATTTTAAGCTACATAAGTTCATCTATTTTATCAAATATCTTATTTCGTACAAAAATATGCAATTTGTGCCTATGGTAATGCCTGGTGGTCATACAGTGATGGTCTTCTTATTTGCCTTGTTTTATAGATGAAACTAAACGTGTTAAAGCTGCGTAGCACTTTGTTAGACGATTCAAAAACAACGGTGATAGAATGCATGGGCGTTTTACTTGCATGACGTTCTGTTCCCTTGTAGTGTAGTAATGCAGACAAGCGTGTTTGTGAAGATTACATTAGGGATGTCAGGTCTAATGTTATTGCCTGATCTCGGGTCGTTCACATACGGCAATTATACCCCAGGGTTGGAAAGCGTTTGTAGAAATGGCCAGAACCGGCCATACCAGAGGTGATACTTGAGACTGAAAGAAGTGATTCTCATGGTCCTCAGCACCCACACATTGATTCAGTTCTGATATTAGGAGGGCTCACGGGTGGGGGCAGTGCAGTCTCATGCCAGACCACAACAGCTGGTGGAAGTGCTCGCCAGTCCTGATTCTCCAGATGTGATCTGGCTGCAGATATTTGGCTTGTTGCCCCACAAATCAGGGAGAGAACGGCTGGACGTGGAGTGATAGAGGGATTCATGGATGGAGGAACCGAGAAATGTAGGTCTGTTCCCAGGGTCCGGTATCATGTATGCTCAGACCAACTATTTGGGTCTTCGGTTTTGTTACATTCTTTTGCCAAACGAAGCCTGTCTATATGATACAGTATGACATCTTGCAGTACAGATAGTGTTGGGAGGACCAGACAGTCTGTATGCATGCTAACTAGCTCTTTTCTCCTTATGGTACTGTGTGTGTCGCTCTGGAATACTTGATTCTGGCTGGTCAGATGTGACATTCTGAGGTCAGTTTTTCAGACAATGTATGCCAAAACTGATAACAGACTATGTGTTTCATCTTGATTATCATGCATACTGTGACTAAGATCCATTATGCACACATATTTAATTCACTCTTTGTAAACAAAGCAGTTTTTCCAGCTGTGTTCATGATAACATAAGTATATTGACCACTTGTTTACAAAACAAATGAAAAAATCCATTAGTCATTGGTCATCAATGGCATCTCTGTGAACCTGCTGCAAATGAGAATATAAAGGGTTTACTGCCTCCTGGTGGTTATGTGTGGTATTGTGGATGTCATTTATTTTATGTTCTTTTCTCTCTTTTTGCAGGGAGGATGCACAGGGTCTTCATGTGGAGGATGCAACTGCAGTGGTGTTAAGGGGTCAAAGGTGAGTATTTTAAAACTTTTATTTGTACAATAAAGATTATTACAAAGCATGTATGTCATTTTTCTCTGCTGCCTCATTTCTTTTATAACCACTGAGTCTGTCAGACACCTTTAATGACTTCTAATCATTTATTAAGCATATATATAGATTTTGATATCTGCTATACATTTATTTGGAATAGGCCTTGGCCCTGTTCAGTGCTCTGGTCCAAGAGCCTTATTGTGTCCACCTTCTCAGCGTGAGGGGTCAAAATTCAAGCAAGGGTCAGGATCAATGTCTGGGGGAAGGGAGAGTTTGGGGTGTGGCGTCCCAGGAGGTGTAATTTAGGGGAGGCAACATATTGGTGTAGGGATCAAGCAATAGTAGGATTTGGAGGTCGGGAGGTTGCAAAAAGGGTGTACAGTTGGTTAAGGTCAGTTCATGAGGTTCATCAAACGTACTGGTTAGAAAACATGTATATTCTTTTCTTAATACTCCCAAACACAAGAACATTTAGGTCGCTTGAGTTCATTATTTTAATCTCAAATAGAAGAGTCTGTTTCGCCATCTAGTGGTGATATTATGGTAACAGCAAAGATTCCATCACAAGGTCAGGTGATGTGCAAAGAATGTGTATGAGGGGTAAATATAAAACGTGCTAAGGTGAATGTTTTCAGCTAAGTTGAAACAACAGGATATTCAATGAGAATATGTCATTTAAATTAAAGGCGCAATATGTTACTTTTTGATCAAAGTCAACAAGAATAAATTCCGTAAATATGGTACATTTTTATATGAAGTGTAATTTATTTTGTTTGTCATCATTAGGGCGAGGGAGGGCTCCCAGGTTTGCCTGGTATGGTGGGATTTCCTGGATTACAAGGTCACGAGGGTCCCACAGGGCCAATGGGACCAAAGGTACAGTATATACTAAGAGCATCTTTTCAGCCCTTAGGTGTCACTTTGGTTAACAGCATGTTGATGGCCATGAAGCTATCTTTTAAATATAGAATTTGCTATCTGATTGCTTGGAGGCCAAAAGGCCAAGTCATTTTACAATTCCACAATACACATTGTTTCAAGCAGCTTTACAGAAAATCATACTGCAGTGTTTGTAGTTCTTCCAATACTGTTGTTATGTTTTCTCACAGGGGTCTGCAGGCGAGCTAGGTACCCCAGGATCGAAAGGAAACAGAGTAAGTTTTTTATTTCATGTTTAGGTATACAATTCAGTTCAGATGTATAGATTTTGTTTTAATGATTTGTCTTTAACAGGGCCCATCTGGTGTGGCTGGTTTCCCTGGTCGTCCAGGTATTCCAGTAAGTTGAGGTTCTTTTTTAAGAATAGTGATATCAATTAACAATGGTTTTAGGGAGGTACAGTAAATCAGCATTGTAACATCTGCTTATGTTTCTGCTACAGGGTCTTCCAGGTCAAGAAGGTGCACCAGGACCTGCAGGAATCCCAGGATGCAATGGAACGAAGGTACACAATGTTTTGGGGCGATTCTTGTGAGACTTGCGTTTAAGTAATCATTCAATTCACACGGTGGATTTGTTTTGTGGTTTGCAGGGGGAGCGTGGTTTTGATGGAATTCCAGGTGTTCATGGACTACAGGGACCACCAGTATGAAAATAGTTTTAAATGATATCATATGTTTCTAATCTGTCAAATGTTTGTCAATGGTTAGTCTATTGTGACACTATTCAAATGTATATTATATCTGCAATAACTGACTGATGAATTTCTTTTTAAATCAGGGTCTTCCAGGTTTGCAGGGAATGAAGGTATGTAATCCATCCATAAAAATATAACCAATACACAGGAGTGCATTTGCATGCATTTTACAGTGGCGTATCCATATAACATTTAGTTTCACAATCGACATATTTCTATATTCATGTCTGAAAGAAAATTTGAATTTAACTCTCATAGGGAGACCCAGGGGGTATTATCGGAGGACCCATTCCCCTGAAAGGAGACAGGGGCTTGCCAGGACAACCAGGTTCAGCTGTAAGCATTTAGGAGTTGAAACTGTTCCGTTAAATTTGAAAATGTAAACTTTCTGATTGCATAATTGGTTGTAGACTGTTGCATGTTGTTTCAATGATCAGATTTTCTTTTTCTTTTTAGGGACCACCTGGTTTTCCAGGACCACCAGGGCCAATTGCCCCTCCTGGACCAGCAGGACCCTCTGTAAGTCTCTGTGTTAGAATCTGGAAAACATATAATAGTTCTCAATGAGTTATGTTTCATTAGATGTCTTCTCCTAAAATTATTTAGTAAAAATATGAATGGGCACAAATGAAACAATTGTTGACACCATGCTAACATAGCATGGATATTTTGATGAGAAATGCCAAAAATCTTTGGTTTTTGATTATAAACGTTGGTATCTTTTATATCTGCTTTAGTTATTTTCAACATCTACTAATATTCTTAAATCTTAAATCAGGAAACTAACCAAAACATACAGTACTATTAACAATTGTGTACTGGATTATAGTCAGTTCCTATGCATATATTTATTTTTGTTATATTTTACGTTTTGAAGGGAAGGCCTGGTAATCCTGGTCAAAAGGGAGAGCCGGTAAATGTTTTATTGTACATGCTTAAATCTTTTAACACACATTTAGGCAATGTTGGTGTCTAGAACTGACCAATGTTGCCTGTTTTTGTTGCAGGGTGACAGGCTGACATTTCAAGGGGAGAAAGGAGACAAGGTAAGGCAGGGAAAATTTTGACTCGCTTGTAATGCATCGGTCAATCATGAGACATGACGTGTGGTGGTAACAATTTTGCTTGAGTTGTGAAACCTGCCATACCTATGTCAAACACTAAAGTCATATGACTAGACCACATATTTAGCAATATTCTTTGCTGTATGTGTGTTTCATACAAAGGTTTAGTTACTTGTCGACAAAATTAATTCCGAACAGTAATTGTTTTAAAGATATAATATATTTTAAAGACAAAATATATTACTTTAATAGTCTAAAGAACTTTTTTCCTCTACAAAGAACATTTTGTGAAACAAACACTGCAGAAGCACTTCGGGTTTAATTTTCTTATTTTAGTTTTTATTATTACCTAATTAAATCTTAAAGAAATTTCTATAGCATTTTGATTTGGTAATGTTCCGTTTGTGAGCATTGTGTTCAAACTTCCAAAAAGTTATTTTGGACCAGCATTGTTTACGAGTGGTAAATAGAACTACTTTAGTATATTATATTATATCTGTCGTAAAATTCCTAGATAGACCACTATAGTGTTTTGGAATCTTATCATAGTACACTACAGGATTTCCTAATTTATATTCACAGATGAATTCACACAAATTCACAGTTAACATGGCAGAATACTTTAGGAAGTATACATTAACAGTGTAATAATTACAAAATACTGTATACTACTATTTATTAGTAAACACTATAATATTCTAGAATACTTCGATTTAAAAGATTTGTGATTTAAAACAATGCGATACAATTACAATTTAAACCGTATTTTAGGATGGATGTGTCGAACCCGAAATATTTTTTTCGAACCTGAAATAGTAATCCACTGCTGTACGTCTTTTACGTAATCATCCTCTTCTCTATGAAATGCAAAGCGGCAATACATATTTACAGCAATAGGTGGCAGTAATGAGCCATTTTAGTTTGTGATTACAAGCCAGAAGAAACTGCGTCTTGAAGGTTCCACAAACAGCAGCTACACCCTGCGTTCCATTTCGAAGGGCTCATCCCTATGCCCTAAGCCCTTCGAATGGTTTACCCTCCGGAGTGAGAGCTTTGAAGGGTTAACGGGTGTAGGGGACCAAACAACTGCTTCTTGAAGTGCCCTTCTGCGTCATCATCCCGCGCCCATAAGGAGGCGGCGTCACCACGCAAAGAATCTGCACAAAGAATCATGGGAGCCCGAAGTGACCATCAGTTGTACCCTTCGAAATCCTTCATTCTGAAGGGCCCTTTGAAGTGGCCAGTTATGAGCACTTCGGTTTGGAATGACCCTTCAATATGGCGGCCATGATTGTTGTCACTTCGAAGGGCCCTTCAGAGAGCGATATATCCCAGTTGGAACGCTGGCACCGCCAACGTATGTTGCTGGAAAAAGTATTTAACTACTTGCAAAGCTACACTGTTTAAAAAAGGGCTGAGCTACTATCTAGCTACTGACAAATGTAGTTAGTTGAGTTAGTAGCGTCGCTACTTGTAGCTAGATACTCCCCAATACTGTACAAAAAGCTCATTAACAGAAACACCTGATTGGATATTCGTATGAATATGTCTCTCTATTACTTAGTATCAGACTTAAAGGTGGGGCGTCCGATTTCCGAAATACACTTGTTTAGACAAATTCGGGGCCGAGTACCAAAACCACCTTGTAGCCAATCAGCAGTAAGTGTACAGTGCACAGGACGGACATTAGTTGAGCCGAGCGCTGACGAAAGCGAAAAATGGGGGTAGGGGTGTGTCTGTTTTGGTGATTTGAACATCAACAATGGGTAAGAGAAATCGGACACCCCGCCGTTAAAAGGCATATTTAGTCATAGTGTCATGTTTATTTCTGTTCTTCTTTAAGGGAGAAAGAGGTTTACATGGTCCCCCTGGTCCACCTGGAAAGAATGATGAAGCTACAGGTCCAGGCGTGACAACTTATATTCCTGGACCACCGGTATGATGTTATCATATTGCTAGGATTCATTCTGTTGTATAGCAATTAACCAGTATTGACAATTACCGTGAAATGAATTACTCTACAGGTACCAAACATAAAATGATGTATCGTTTTGGGTACATAATTGTACCCTACTGTGTACAATGCAATTCCATGTAACGTAAACAAATTCTTACTGAAGGCACATTTGCCCATGTGTTTTGAATGTTTTCTAGGGTGACACGGGCGATAGAGGAGATAAAGGAGAAAAAGTAAGTAGTAACACAGAATCAGTCACATATATGTGTAAATAATGTCAAACAACAACTGGGTGAACTACAGATTCATTTTTATGTAATGCAACTATCCATTGATATGTACATCTTATCTGTAAACAAACCTGTACCCTTTTGCACAAAGGCGTCTTGCTTACCACATCTACCAGGAATCAAAGGTGAGCCAGGACCACCAGGACCTCTGGTAAGTTACTGATTGTAATTTAGTAAATTATGCCGTTATGCTCTAATGGCGAAATGGATGCTTTTACTCTAATTCATTATGAGTTTTCAACACAGCGTATGTTGAGGCATAAAGAAATAACACGTTACGGTCAATGATATGATTTGTTCATATTTATTTTTATCAAAATGATTATTTGCATGATTGATTTCTAGCACTTCCATTGTTTTGTTTGGGCCCTATTACAGTAGCTCATATGAGCCTTCATTTGATGTTTTCTAGGGGAAACCAGGAAAAGATGGACTGAATGGAGAAAAGGTAGAATAGGTGGTTTTGGCCAAATGACTACTGCTTCTCATCTCAATGCAAAACCATCAGATGTTGTCCATCTGTTATTATCATTTTGATCATAATTTTTCATATACTTTTAACACAGTGCATGAGTTATTTTTTATGTATGTTTTTGATAGGGAGAAAGGGGCTTTGATGGTTTTACTGGAACTGATGGCGTAAAGGTAAATACAGTAATCTTGAATAAGCAAAAAGCACTCCGACTAAAATGACTTTTGTCTGACTAAACTATGGATTTGTTCATGTAAGGGTGACAAAGGAGAAAGAGGACCACCAGGTTATGTAAGTACTACTCTTTCTATAAGTGTAGTAAAAGATTATTCTTGAAGATAAGTATTAGAGTATACTTTAAAGTGAATATTTAAGAATATAATAGTGATATAATAAAATCTCAAAAGCTGTTCAACATGTGCTATTGCCCGAAAGGCTCAACAGTGTGAAACACACTGCAAAAACGAGACCGAGAAATGTTCAGTACCACCTAACCATTGACTTGGTGTTTTACGGCCCTGCGAAAAATCGTATGGATCAGTAATTGTAGTAATTATTTTAAAGGGTGGTGGCCATCCTGGACCCCCTGGTCCTCCTGGTCTTCCTGGAGCAGAAGGAGAGAGAGGTGAACTTACACAACATTATTCCCTGTAAAGTATACAGCTGTTTTGATGTCTGTCTAAGATGATTCACTAGTTTGGACCACCATGTTCAGAAAAACTCCCATATTAAAAAGCATACAGTTGTATAGTCTGTTTATGTATTCAGTTGTTTTCTTTGTGTGTAAGGTTACCCTGGAGAGCGTGGAAGTCCTGGTGCCCCAGGTGAGTGTGGCACAGTATATAATATATAAAGAATTCTGGCTTATTTCCAACCCATGGTTAGGTCAAAAAGGGACAAACCCCATTGTTGGGTTAAAAGAATACAAAAACCTTTAGATTTGGCCCAACCATGGGTTGAAATAAATCAGCATAGGTTAAATTATAACCCAAAGGATAGGCTCGTCGCTTTTTGACCCAGCCATGGGTCGAAACAACCCAGCATTTTTTACAGTGTTGTGTTAGGTGCAATTATGTGAGTTTCATTTAAGTCACCTCTTATTTCTCTCACATACACGGACGGCTGCAGGCAGATATATTGAAGGCCCTCCTGGACCTCCTGGTTTCCCTGGAGAGATTGGCCAAGTGGGAGACAAAGGTGCTGATGGTCAATCTCTTAGAGGAGCAAATGGAGCTGATGGACCTCCTGGACAACCTGGACCCCCAGGAGAGATCAGTAAGACTACTTCAGATATGAGTAACTTTTTCTTGCTATGGTAATAAACATTAATCGTTAACATCATGGAAAAAGCAGACTTAGCATGTTGTACTAGAAAGCGTCAATGATACAGCTACATTTTCATGAGGGAAGGGTGGTTCATTTGATTGGACATTCTGCAGTCTTTTCAGCTTGTTACCAGCATTTTTATTTTATTTTAGATGGAGATTGTAATATTGCTAAAGGACCTCCAGGTCCTCCTGGACCCTCAGGTTTGCAGGGGGAGGTGGGACAAAAAGGTGAGGCGTCCAACAGTTCATTGATTTGTTCACTAATTCAGTCATTCTGACATGCATTTATTCATTTATTCAGTGCTGATTTGTTGTCCTCAAAAGTTGTTCATAATTCCTGTTTTATCAGGTGATCAAGGCGACACATGCACTGCTTGCACAGCTTTCGGGGACCCAGGATTACCTGGCGTCCCGGGCCCAAAGGGTCAGCAAGGTGAGAAGAAATTATTGTGGATTTGTATGTTGAGGTGTCCTAATGCCTGTGTTTTTGTTTGAATGAACACTGATAGACCATTTTCAACTGAACATTTTTTATGCATTTGGTCATTCATTTACATGACAACAGCGCTTTGGGGGAACGCAAACATTTGAAAACGGGTCTCAAAGTGCAAGTTTTTGCATCTCCGTGTATAATACACTTTTTGAAAAAAATTGTCTTTACTTGGGTGACCCAAAACAATATGGCGGCTTCCGGCACTCTGTGCTGGTGCTGCTGGACATATGTATTAACGTTTCTCCAGCAAAAAGTGGATTTACTGCACCACTAAGACCAGCGGAGACACATTATTTACATTCGTCAGACAAACACAAATTTAAGTCAACCAAGGGTATTAAAAGCACTTTTGGCGCGCAGGCACGTCATGTTTCTTTACATCGCAACATCGCCATCCACTGGCCTGGCATGGATAATATTCATTTTTATTCATTTTCCTGGATCCTTGTAATGCAGACCGTTTTAACACAGCTGTCGTGTGTACTTGAAACTTTTCAAAAAGGCAAAAGAAAAACTTTTTCATTTTTCATCTTGTAAACATACTCGGAGTTGTTATGTGTTGTCCATATGTATGCATCATGCTGGATGCTTTTATTTTAGGTTTTCCTGGAGCAGCGGGGAGTAAAGGAGAGAAGGGTATATCGGGACCTTCTGGACCTCATGGAATTCCGGTATGTACATATGCCATTGTTATTAAGCAAAATGCAGTAATGATTCTGGTAATGATAGTTCCCACTGTATGCATCAGACAGATGAGTGAAAGTCTTTTCTTTCACTTTTACTACATTTTAAGATGCATTTTCTCTTCCAATCAATACTACTGTATCATTAATAGTGTTGCATCCATATTTTTTATTTTGAAAATTCTAAAAAGTGTACTGTGTACTACAGTTAAAATGTACTATTTTTGCAGAACAGTTGTGAGAATAAATAAAGTACTGTTTGACTGGATTTAAGGCCGCAGCAATCTGAGCACAATTTGAGACACTTCATTGCAACTTCATTGCAACCTTTTACAACCTTGTTTAAACCAGAGTTATTTATTTGAGTTTTTATTAATATTTTGAATTAGCTTTAATTTTTTATTTTTATTTAATATTTAGTATTTATTTTTATTATTTAAATATTTTATTTTAGTTACATTTTTAGCTATTTTGTGATATCCTTTTTGGTTTTATTATTGTTTTTATTTTTTTTAATATCGCTACTTGGGTTAAATTTAATTTATTTCAGTGTTAGTTCAGTTTCTATTTGGGGTATGGGGCGGAACTAAAGCACGTGCGCACCCGTTGCCAACAAAACACAGACATATTACCCAGTTTCACTTACATCTTTCAGCGCTGGGACGCGCCATCTATCAGTTTCAAACGATCTCCAAATCCAGCGAGATATCCACCATTTAAATAACATTCTTCACCGAAATGCAATCAAATAAAAACAGCTGAACTTCGCGAACGCAGTGCTCTCTCTCTCTCTTGCTCCAGCTGGTTGACGTGTGTGCATGTTCCTTCTCCCGCTCTCCCTGGTTGACGCATGGGCGTTTAACATAGTAAAGAAGTCAGAATGCACGATACACCGTTGCACATCCCCTTTAACAGACATGTTCTGGAATTGTTCCTGGCAATATTACTACAGTTTGATTCAGGATTTTTTTTCGGGCATCAGCCTGCATTCACACAGAATTTTCTGAAATCAAACCTTAGTAAAGTGTAGCTTGGGAGATGCATGAAAGACTACTCTGATCTTTTTCACTACTATTTGATCTTCATTTAATGATTAGTGTCTTGGAGAAAAAGTTAAAAAGAGATCTCTCATGTGATTATTTGCATTCATGCATTTGGTAGACATTTTCTTTCGAAGTAACTTAGTGTGCGTTCAGGTTATACGATATATTTATCAGTATGTTTGTGAATCAAACCTGGGGCCTTTGCTAACGTAATGCTCAAATGTTTTCAAACAAATAATGCTTGATCTAAATGCTGTCTACTAATGATGTTCAGAATCCAACCAGATTGGAACCAGACATATCTTTGTTTTTTAGGGTGTGGGTGGCACTCCAGGTTTAATGGGTGCCCCTGGTGCTCACGGCGAGCCTGGTGATATATATGTTGCGCCGGGGCTGAAAGGAGATAAGGGTTTACCTGGTACAACAGGAGAAAGAGGGTTTCCAGGCATTGATGGTATCCCAGGAACAGATGGTCGACCTGGCCAACCTGGTCCCAAAGGAGAGCCTGTGAGTACAGTTCATAATGGAAATGATGGACCTGACAATAAAGTGACAAATATTGCAAATACTTGCTTAATCCCATAGTGTGTTCTGTTAAATGTTAATTTAGCCACACAAATCTGACCTTTTTCTGGTGTTCAGGCTAGAGTTGGTATAAAGGGTGAACGTGGCCTTGACGGAGATCCAGGTGTACCTGGTCTCTCAGGTGAGAGAGGTCCCCCAGGTACTCCGGGAATTGGTCGGCCAGGTGAACATGGTGAAAAAGGCACTCCAGGGTATCCAGGTGCACCAGGAAGGCCAGGACCACCAGGTGTGTAACTGAGTTACATTTACTTAAGACTGCCCATTACTGCTGTGCTATCTGAAATAACCATAATCCCAAATATCTTGTAGGACGTAAAGGTGAATCTGGTCCAAATATAAGTTTACCTGGACCTCAGGGTTCCCCGGGGCCACGTGGGGAGACTGGCAGACCTGGTCTTCAAGGTAAATTCAAATATCTTGAAAACGTGTCACTTGGGTTTTGCATTATACCAGTAGTAAAAATAAACATACTACCGGTATATGTTATATTCCAAATACTAGGCCTATATCATATTTTTGCTAATTGATACATTGATGTTCTGACATTGTGATAATGTGTTACCACAGCGTTTTAAATAGTATTATCAAGTTATTAGATTCTGGTACGATATCGAAGTCAAGATTATGGTATCGAACCAACCTTATGTGGGACCTGTACTGTACTTGAAAACTGCATGGCTGTGAGACAGAGCGGGTTGGTGACAGCTTTATCAAATTGTCCCTCAGGTGATAGAGGTCCATCAGGTGAACCGGGGATTCCAGGATTTCCAGGAGAAAAGGGTGATCCTGGGCTGCCAGAAATTGGCTCTCCAGGTCCTCCGGGTCCAAAAGGTAAATTATATATGCTGTTTATATCAAATTTAAACAGATATATAAGTAGCCTATATCAGTTACTGGTAGAACACCATATATAATCACTATACAGGGCTATACGACTAAATGGTCGCATCTTATGACCAGTTTTCAAGAGTTTACAAGTACTCGCGCATGTGCAACCTGCAAATTTGGAATTTCTTCTAGTTATTTTATGTGGAAGGATGAGTAGAACGCGAGCCCGCCACCAGTGCAGGCTGTGTGTGATAGTCAGCTGTGCGCCAGTGGCCAGGTCACTCACGTGTCACCGTTTCCCGCTCCAGCGGACGCGCACAATCCAGGTGGTCATTGACAAGTTTACACACACACAACGTGAGCGCATTACTATGAGTCGCGGTTTGCTGTGACAGATTTCTTTAGCACGAGGACGAACGATTTGATATTTGAGATGTTTAAAACGAAACTAACCACGGAGGAGTTCAGGAAACGTCATGTATCTATAATACTTGAGACAGCACTGGATCATTTCAAATCCGTTCACAGCAAGAATGCTTTTGTTAAGTTTTATTTGACATTACATTTACATGTGTTGTGTGAACATGAGTAAAAGTGTCCTAACGTAAGAACATAACACAAGACCTTTCATTTTGCTTTGATGTGTAACACTGTAAACAATTAAATATATACTTTTTGACAAGCACAATTTGTGTTGGTTCAAATTATTTCAGATTACAGTCTCTCTATTTAACACCAATCAATAACAAAGCTTAGACTCTGCCTTAAATAAGCAGAACCAAATCTGCTGTCATCAAGTAACTTATTTGTCAGTATAAGTAATACAGTTATTTTTGGGGAAAACATTCCAGGCTGATTTAAGGTGTGCCCCTAAATTTTTTGAATGCACTCCTAAAATTTTAATTCAGGGGCCACAGTGCTCCTAGTAAAAAATGTTAGTCTGGACTCTGGTAGATGTACATGTTTGTCTGTCCAAATACATGCATAAATGATCATCAAGGTATGATTCTCTAATGTCTTTCTGTTTATCTCAACCATGTGATTTTTCTTTTGCTAGGGTATTCTGGGATTCCAGGAGCCGCTGGCCTTCCGGGAGAGACTGGTCAGCCAGGTCAGGATGGCTTTCATGGTCGTTCAGGGACACCTGGGCAAAAAGTATGGATGTCATTTAGATTTTTGATCGCTTTTTATTGGATGTCTTCAAATACTGTATACTTACCTATGAAAAAAGTACAATTTAGCAAAACGTACATACACAATATGTGCATTGTGTACATCTTTCTAATGTAAGATGTAAAGTGAGTACATATTTTTAAAAATCTTATTGAAATATCAGATAAATTAGTTCAATAATAGTGTTAATGTTTTTATTGACTTTACACTGTCTACCATAGGGTGAACCCGGCAGGGGTCTTCCAGGTCCTAAAGGCTCCATAGGTCAGCCAGGGGTGTCAGGATTTCCAGGAGAGAAGGGTAAAGCTGGTATGCCAGGGGTTCCTGGAACTGAAGGACGTACAGGTTCACCTGGGTCTCAGGGAATTAAAGGTAAAATTCTGTGTTGTTTTTTGTAATACCTTTAAATTTCAAATATCGCCGCTGTCCTTCCGAAACCTCGGATGTCCAAATTTGGGCAAAATCTGGGGTATCATAGCTTTAAATTCATGTTGATGTTTGCAGGTGACCTTGGACCACCAGGACCTCATGGTTTGGCTGGACCACCAGGGTCTCCAGGGCCTGGAGATCCTGGGCCACCTGGACCAATGGGTCCACCTGGAGGCCCTGGACTTTTCGGTGAGTCTGCCAGCAAAGTAGACAACATGTAAATTTAATAACACTAACAGGTGTATAGCATATGAATAAACATGCAGATTTCTTTACGTATTCGTTTTTAACAAGACTCCATGATGTCTCAGGTCAGACAGGTATAAAGGGAGAGAAAGGTTTACAGGGACTACCTGGTCTGGAAATGCCAGGCCCTCCAGGAAGCAAGGGTAGCCCTGGTGTCCCTGGGTTACCAGGCTTAAAGGGGTGGTCTGGAGCAGCAGGATTTCCTGGAAAAGATGGTTTTCCTGGTGAGCGTGGTAAGTGCTTCTTCATATGTTTCTGCAACTGTCCTGGCAAATCTTGGTTCACCGTAAACTACCGGTTGCTGATTAAACGTATGAATGTTATTTATTTCAAGGTCCAAAAGGACAAATGGGACAAATTGGGATTACAGGACCTCCTGGATCACCAGGTACCTTTGGAGACCCTGGGGCACCTGGGCCAAGAGGTATTGGAATGCACATTTAGAATAAGAGTTACTGAAAGTCTCAGCGGTAGATCTTTTCTCTACAGTAAATTACAAAACTTTTATTTCAAATGGTGTGTTAGTTTAAGGAGCTGAATTAGTTAAATCATCATGGTGTTGTCTCCTTCAGGTGACCCTGGCTTGACTGGACCCAGGGGAGACCCAGGGCTGACTGGTATCAAGGGTGAAAGAGGAGAGACTGGTCTTCAGGGGCCACCTGGTAACATGAGTGATGTCGACATGGGTCACATGAAAGGGGACAAAGGAGACAGTGGAAACAGAGGTATTAACAGCAAGACAGAGAGATGATATTTTTGAAGAAATTCTGCACAATAACGTGAATTAGAGTTTTAAGGAGGCATGCACCTCTGGAGGTTTATTGATTAAAGGTGGAGTGGCTGATTTGGAAAGGTGCTAACTTTAGCCTGCTAGCACTGAAATTATAATCCCACTCTATGCGATTCGCCGTCCCAAGCCACGCCTCCTACAAACACATGAATGTATTTCGTAAATCCACATAACGAATTACAAACTAAATCCATTAGATTCTTCTCGAAGCATGTACATACCTGTCCAAAAGAAAGAGAGCAACCATGGCATCGTTTTTCAGACCCTTCGCCTGCCGGAGCTGTCTCCATGTGTAAAAGCATTTTTTTCTCTTTCATGATCTGGACATTTTTTCGTCACTGCTTTTTCAAAAACAGACTTTCGTTTTGTAGATTTACTTGTTGTCGGTTCCGCAGGAAAGTTTATTTTTCGCTGTTTGTCCGCCATTCTCCCTACATTGACACAGCGGATGTGAGCGTGGCGGCGCTGATGACGTATGATGTCTGCGTGAACAGGGTGCGCAGTGGTATGCAAAATTAGTTGGCTGAAAATGTACACATGACCAGTCACAGCGTTTGGCCAGAACATTTTGATTGGGCAAACATTTTTTGCTCCCACGCCTTTCACAGACGATATATAATTATAAAAATATTATTTGACCACTATACTTCTTGATTGCTATCAGGATGTTAAAGAGTACATTCCTCAATATTTTTAAGGGCTTATTTTGGTTTATGGAGTGTCCGACAACAAGTTTATGTACATACATGATGTAAAAATACTATTATTTCGTAATAATAAGCAGTTTTTATTACCTTACTTCTTGACTGACTCTCAAATGATTCGTTCCGCGATTCATCTGTGTAATCTCCGCCTTTCCGCCAGCGTAGTCTGATCTGATTGGTCAGATAGTGTAGTCTGCTGTGATTGGTCAGATGGTCTAGTCTGCTGTGATTGGTCAAATGGTCTAGTCTGCTGTGATTGGTCAAACGCGTTCAGCATGTGTCGCAAATGGACCGCCTATCATTACTGCTGTATTACGGTTTGCACGTGGTTGGATATTAACAGTGTATAGAGAGAGATGGCGTCGATTTTTTCTTACAAGTTCGAGCCCGAGTCTGACGAATCATTCTTTAATCCTTATACAGATGCCAGTAAGAAAAAGGACTGTTTTAGACACTTCTCTTGTAACAGTTAGTTATCACGGCATACAGTGTACGGTGTTCGTATCTTCAGATGTTATTATAACTATAGTACACCACGCAGTTCTTGAAATAAAGACTTTGCGAGTTAATATGGTTGAACACTTACATTAGCGCAACGAGTTTATAGCTAACGTTAGGTAAACAAACAGTAACAACCCCAAAAATAACGGTAACGTTAGCTAAACACAGACATGAGATAACGTCACACAAATTTAATTTTAAGTAAAGACAAAAATAAAGAGTCACACTTACAGGTTGTGATTCGGTGGAGCTTACAGGTCCAAATAAAGTTGGTATTGCAACATCTTTTAAGGAAAGACGTTTAATGTATCCTGCAGTAAAGGCGCCAAGATTGATGAAGCAATCTTCGGTAAAATGACGCGCGCAAAGTAAAACGTTCGGTTTATACTCCTTTGGTGTCGTTTGAAAAATAAATAGTAACCATTTTTTCCTCAGAAGTTCTTCCTTTGGTAGTGAAAATAAGACTGACTTCGTTTCACTACATAGAACACAGCTTCTCTTAGACATGATGCACACGTCACGAACGAGCTAGTACAGTGTTTGGGGAGGAGAGAGTTAAGTTTTCGCAGTCAGTAGGCGGGGATTTTTCTAGTGACGTAGGTACATTGTGGTTAAAGATTCGGACAGGTCATGGCTTGTTCGCGTGATTCAGAGTCGATTACCTTTTTTATAAGCTAATAACTTTGTTATTTGTTCACCTTCGGATTTACAACTTGGCAGATTGCTTACATTCAAACACGGCAAAATTAAACACTTCATGAAATGTATTTTTTATGATCTCGAGGAATGTACTCTTTAAGAGATTTCCAACCAACATGACAAAAAATGTTTCTGGACAGGATCACCCAACCTGCCTTTAAAACTGAATGATCTGTAAACTCTTTCAACATTCTTTGTCAGGTGATCCTGGTCCTACAGGAACAAAGGGGTACCCTGGAACAGCCGGAGACCCTGGAATGCCGGGAAAAGATGGAATGCCAGGATTAGATGGACAGCCAGGTTAGTTCCCCAAGCAAGATTTACAAAGTCAAAATAAAAGTGTGGTGACTACTAAACTCATGTAAGGGATGAAAGCAATTGAGTTTTCCATTTCCCCTGCAGGTGACAAAGGTGACACTGGAGTTCCTGGGTTGCCAGGGCATATCGGAGACCCTGGAGACCCAGGTTCAAGAGGACACATGGGATTACCAGGTACATACTCTTCTCTTCTACATACATGATGTTACTAGGTAAGGGTCATAACAATGGTTTCTACGTTGAGATGCACCGATACTACATTTCTCCACCAATACCGATAGCCTATTAGTCATAGTTATACCGATACCAATTATTGGCCAGTATATCATTGCATCTCTATTTCTAAGTAAACCTTTTGTGGTCTTCAGGTCCAATGGGGCCAAAAGGTGGTAAAGGTACTAGTGGGTCACGGGGCCACCCTGGATTTAAGGGCTTTGAAGGGGCCAAAGGAGATAAAGGAGACCCGGGTACGGCAGAAATAGGATTCCCTGGTCCCCCTGGGGATAAGGTACGTGATTTTGCATGAACGTTAACTTCACGTCTTTTGATTTGCTGTGCTAATGGTTGACTTCTGTGGTTTTATTTCGTTTCTCTTCTCTCCACACCTTTTAATCTTTTAGGGAAATGAAGGAGCCAAAGGTTTACCTGGTGGACTTGGACAGAAGGGACATGAAGGCACAATGGGAATTCCAGGTATTCCTGGAAGTATAGGACCTAAAGGAGACCCAGGACTGACTGGTTACTCAGGCAAGTGTTAATTTTTTTTACATATTTGTATATGTTTTTATTGATTATCAACACACAACTGAGACAATAATACATAATACACTTTGCGAATCATATTCATTGCTAAACAGGTACTCCAGGGAAGCCAGGTGAGAAGGGTGCCAGTGGATTGTCGGGTTCTTCAGGAGATCCTGGATTTCCAGGGCGTCCAGGTAACTGATATGATCACACAAAGTGTTTGGTGGTTTGTTGTTGTATTTATGTGCATTTGCATTTTACATCAGAAGTATCAGACGTAGAAACTTCCTGAAATGTCAATTACAACTGTAGTCAATATAGATTTCTACAGAAAACATTGGGATGGCACTATCCAGTCATTGCTGTAAATTCTCATGAGATTGTTTTTTGACCAGGTGATCCTGGTCTACAGGGTCCTTCGGGTCCACAAGGAGACAAAGGAGAAGCAGGAGTTGATGGCATTCCTGGATTTTCTGGAGAGAGAGGAGAACCTGGTTAGTGTCTGTAGATGTAAATGTGTTTGAAGAAATGTGGAGAGTGGAATTACTGTAAGGTGTACAAACACAACCTACTGAGTGCCAACCCAAATAGCACAGGGTACGTCTGTAAGATGTCTTCTAGAGATCTGGAAAACATCTGCTGTGTAAAAACATCACACAAACGTCTTAAAAAAGCAGTTTTACATACATTCTAAATCATAAACATCTTACAGACATCATCTAAAGGTCTATATGACAACTGACAGGAAATACGTCTTGCAGATGTAAATGCTGACATCAAATAGATGTCTCCCAGATTCTCATTTTCATTCATTTTGGATGACTTACTGCTGTCATTACCGAAATTAAATCGCATGTGGCTAATAAATAAGATGCAACACGGACTCCCTTGTGTTCTTCCTCAGGTCGTCCTGGGAAAGGAGTTCCTGGTACCAGTGGTGAACCTGGCAGCAAAGGTCAGCATCACAGATCCCCAATTGTAAAAAAGAAATAACGTCTAATGTAATAACGTCTATACATAATTCACCTCATGTTTAATAAATAAATGAGGGATGTGTTAGTGAAACTCTGAAGTTTTTCTAAAGGTGATAAAGGCAACCCTGGTCATCCTGGCATTCCTGGGAGTCCAGGTATTCCTGGAAGCAAAGGAGAGAAGGGTCTGCCAGGTTTTCCAGGGGAACTAGGTCGCCCTGGAGAAATAGGATTTCCAGGACCATCCATGGACGGGCCTAAAGGAGACCGAGGATCTCAGGGGGAGCCGGGAGAAAAAGGTGAACACTGCACACCTCTCCATAGAGAACTGCTTTGATCATTAATATAGAAGAAAGCTTTATGCCTTATTAAATGAACGGTCACATTACTTATAGTTAGTTACTTATAGTTGATCTTTTTGCTCCAATGAACTTCAAAGCTTTATTAAAGGTCTAATGTGTAATTTTTTGAAGATCTATAGACAGAATTGCAATATAATACACATAACTATGTCTTTAGATGCGCTATGTCCTAATCGTTTTTACCACAGGTGTAACAGGTGCAACAGGTGAACCAGGTCTACCAGGTGCTTTTGGAGCTAAAGGAGTAAAGGGAGATGTGGGCTACCCAGGTCCACAAGGCTCTTACGGCTTAAAAGGAGACAAAGGTTTCACTGGCATTCCTGTGAGTTTACACCATCATCCACCAGCTCTATAGTTTTGCTTTTAACCTAGTCAAGTATAACAAACTGAGTCTTACGTAAATGTGTGGATATCACAAAAATCGATTCCTGTTAGGTTTTGCCCTGAGATACTCCAAGACGCCACTTGGTATCTAAATGATCTTAGGGGTAGAGAAAAAAATTGAAAGCTTTAATACATATGTGCTTATTAGGGTGAATCTGGACTACCTGGTTATAATGGACCAAAGGGTGAGATGGGACAACAGGGCGTTCCTGGTTTCCCTGGTAAGAATCTTCACCAAGTTGGACTTGGCAAAATATTGTCATTTTTTATACTTATATTAAACAGTGCTTGATAGAGATGACTGGTTTGATTCAATAGCTCTGTGTCTCTCCAGGTGCTAAGGGTGAGGTTGGAATAATAGGTTCTAGGGGTGAGATTGGTGACAGAGGATTTCCTGGGCTTAAAGGTAATAATAAACACTGTTGCATTTGTACATGAAATTGCAGAAATAATTATTTTTGTGCAGTTTGTGTTTTCTTTTTTTTTGATGAATGAATCACACTACAAAATACGAGTGTAGAGAAGTAAAAAGAGTTTGTAACCACTTTGGCTCTTAAGGAAAACTTTGAAAGGGTCCTACTGAATTATTTACGACTAACCATATTTGTACTATTAACATGATATTTATGTTCATGGTTTTTAATATCACAGTTAATGTTAACGACTGTATATTGTGACACCCTTAATCTGAAGTTTGCAACATATAGAATGTTACATATCAGGATTGTACTTGTAGCTTAGGCAGGTGGATGTCTTTTGTATTCACTTTTAAGATTGCATTAGCCTCTTGAATGAGTCTTCATAAATGGAAAAAAAAGGTATGGTGAAATGGCTAAATGACTTGAATTTTTGCAATGTTTTAGGTAATGAAGGCCCCCCTGGATCCCCCGGGCCACACACATTTGTAAAGGGAGATCCCGGTTCACCCGGACCGCAGGGTCCCCAAGGTCCACCTGGACTCGAAGGCTTCCCTGGACCAAAAGGACAAGAGGGTGACTGTTGCAAATATCTAAACTGGCAATCTTAATACAAAGAGTAACAGTAGAGATTTAAAATTTACGTGTCTGGAAACCACACTTCTAGGCATGAATGGTCCTCAAGGTTTAAAAGGAGCTGATGGGACACCTGGCTATAATGGACATCCCGGGGCAAAAGGAGAGCCTGGCCCAGCTGGAGTCACTGGTAGGTGCAAATGATATTTGATTAATATTCCTGGATGAATTTCATAGAACTAGAATACTCTTCATTCAAAAGGTTCTACACATGCAAAAACAAAAAAAGCCTTGGCAATACTATCACAATCCAAATGTACATTTTCTATTAATGCAAACAGATGCTTTTATTCTAAGCAATTTAACCTTTTTTTTAATTCTCTGTCCTATAGGACCCAGAGGTTACCCTGGACCCCCAGGGCCTGATGGTATCCCAGGTCACATTGGCCCTCCTGGTCTGTCCTCAATGGACCATGGCTTCCTGGTAACTCGTCACAGTCAGACTGTTGAAGTTCCACCATGTCCAGGGGGTACCACGCCCATATACGATGGATACTCCTTGCTTTACGTCCAGGGCAACGAGAGATCACACGGGCAAGACCTAGGTCAGTCTAACAATCATATCACACATGTACGGTAGTTAAAGGGCTCCTATTATGCTTTTTATATTGTCGCTTGATAATTAAAAAGGTGTGTGCACAGTGGGAAAGCTCAAAAGCTTCACTTTTCCAGAATTGCAAAAACAGCTGGTTTGTCAAATGTGACATAAGGATGAATCATGACAGAATTTACATAACAAAGATTAGTAAAAGATACACAGCATCTGACCCCTTTAATCTATAGGTACAGCCGGTAGCTGCCTAAGGAAGTTCAGCCCTATGCCTTTCCTCTTCTGCAACATCAACAACGTATGTAACTTTGCATCTCGTAATGACTATTCGTACTGGCTCACCTCTCCAGAGCCCATGCCCATGAGCATGGCTCCTATCACTGGCCAGAGCATTAAACCCTTCATCAGCAGGTTTGTGTCGTTTTATGACCCATTTGATCATACTTCTCATTTGTGTGTACTGTACATTCTCATGTTTGCTTGTGACAGGTGTGCGGTATGTGAAGCACCTGCCATGGTGATAGCAGTACACAGTCAGACCATCCAGATCCCACTCTGCCCTCGAGGATGGGATTCCCTGTGGATCGGATACTCTTTCGTCATGGTGAGGAGATTGTAGCAATAATTCCTAAAGAAAGCAATACTGTAAATCATTGTTAAGAGTGTTGAGATAATAAGGCAGGGCCCTAGACTGCGACCAAAACGGTCGCAAATGCGATCGTTTTTTTATAGCGTGTGAGGTTAAATTTCACAGGGTCGCATTGGTGGGAGTGCGTAAAACTAATTTTTGCCCCGCCAAAGATTTTTTGTTAACATTTAATGTGATTTATGAGTGGTGAACGAAGCATAAGTGCAGGAAAGAGAGAGCAGAGAGCTTGTGCACTCCCTCTGTCTCCAAACTGAAGTGTGTGTTTGACGACTTTCTGTGTTGCGCAGACCGAACAGCATAAAAGCATCGAGGGAATGGCATAAAAGCATCTCTCCATATGCTTTTAAAATGCTCTCATGGAACATTGATGTAATATTTTGATCATTCTGCGCAGTGCTTAATGAATTCGAACACGTCGGTTTCTGTGGAGAGACCCTCACACGTTAATCAAGCAAGGTCGGAAGACAGAATCCATGTTTCACGTGGCGCATTCAGAGAATATTACAGCCGGGTGTGAATGTTCACAAAAAACATGTTTTCTTCCCTAACAAGTGTACCGCACATGCAGCTGACATAAAGTGAAGTGTTTTCCATGTTAACTTCTACCTTTTGCGATGTCTTAACAGCTGTGAATAACAAACAACGTATCAATGTCCGCTTATAGTATGTCCGTAAAAATAAAGATGTTGTTTAAAAATAAGGTCTGGCAAATGAAGGCCAGTGGCAAAATGACAGCTTTTTGCAAAGAGGGCAATAAAGGAGGATTGTGAGGAGTGACAGGTTATATTTGTGTCAGATCATTTCATAACCAATATATAACTTGAAAGAAGTTATAAAACTTAATAACAACAACTGTATAAAATTAGCAAATACAGTGTTTCTTTACATTTATTTTGAATTTATTGGGCTCGCAGTTCACAAGTAGGGTACTTTTAACTGTGGATGACCATGGTCATCACCCACCACCGAAGACCGTTTTTGACCCAGGAAAAACCCTGCCTGTTAACCAATCAGGTTCGATTCGCCCCTACCTACAAGCGCACAGTGCACAGATAATAAAACACAAGCGTAAAAGCGCAAATATGAAGCGGTCTATAGCCAAATATTTTAAAAGACAGAGTGACAATTTACAGAATTGATTTATCAACTTCGGTCATTATGCAAGGTCATTATGATTACTATAAAAAAGTTTGCGACCAAATTGTAAGTTGGTGCGACCAACTGAGAAAGTGAGTCGCACCAGAGCGACCAGTGGGAAAAATTAGTCTAGAGCCGTGTAAGGCATAATAAACAGTCAGTTTATAATAATTCACAAAATAAATCATAAGAATTAGAAAAAGTGTGGCACTGTATAGTTCATTAGCAAGAGTGGAAGCCAAATCTCATAAATTGACATATGTCGCTCATAAGCATTATACAATTTTGGTTGATCTGTCTAATAATCTCTCTCACTCCTAACAGCACACCAGTGCTGGTGCTGAGGGTTCAGGTCAGGCTCTTGCCTCTCCTGGCTCTTGTCTGGAAGAGTTTCGCTCTGCTCCCTTCATCGAGTGTCACGGACGCGGCACCTGCAACTACTATGCTAATTCATACAGCTTCTGGCTAGCCACCATAGACGACAGCGATATGTTTACGTAAGCTTGAACACTCTTTTCAGAGCATTTATCGTAAGCATTTATTGATGGATATGACATTTTGTTTCTTACTCTTAATCATTTTATCAATATTTGTCTGTAATAACAAAGCCACACTAGGGTTTTTTTAAAGGACCCCGAGATGGATAGAGCGCAAGGATCCATCTTGTATATAATGTGAAAAATTGAACATTTACAGCCTAACATATGTGCAGTACTGTATGAATGTATTTGGATAGTTAATGATGCCTAAGATCAGTGCTTCCCAACCCTGGTCCTCGGGGCACACCTTCCAGAATGTTTTAGATTTCTCCCTATATAAAACACCTGATTCAACTCATCAATCAGGTGTTTCATATAGTCATATAGGGAGAGAACTAAAACATTCTGGAAGGTGTGCCCCGAGGACCAGGGTTGGGAAACACTGCCTAAGATCATGGTTTGCTAAACCATAAACTGTAAAAGGGATAGTTGACCCAAAATTCTGTCATCATTTACTCACTCTCAGGTTGTTCTGTATAACCTGTATAAATGTTCTGCTGAACACAAAGGAAGATATTTTTTGAAGAATGTCAGTAACCAAACAGATCTCATCCCCCATTTACTTCCATACTAGGGAAAATCAATTCTATACGAGTCAATGGAGGAAGAGATCTGTTTGTAATGACATTCTTCAAAATATCTTCTTTTGTGTTTAGCAGAATTTTTTTTTTGGTGAACAATCCCTTTAACACACAATAGATTTTAATATGCAAACTCTGCTCTTTATTTTAATTAAGTTTTAATATTTATACCATTTTTGCTTAATAATGTAAATAAAAGTCAGAGCCAAATGTAGAACACACTCTCTTTATCCACAAGGGGGTGCAATCTTTTTCTAACATCACAAGGCACCTTAATCTTCATTGTTGCCCCACAAGTATTTTCAATATTCAATTCAGTTTTATTTTATTTATACTGTATAGCGCTTTCCATCTTTGCTCTTGGTTGTTGAGGTTATTGAATATAACTGATAAGCAGTCAGTTCAAAGTCAAAAGATTAGATAAGTCGAACATTGTCAGCAAAAACTATTTTACCCGACAGTTTGTACAGAAGTTAGGCTTAATGTTCTCATTATTTTGAAATGGTGTAAATGTGACCACAGTGTCCAATGGTAAAAGTTACGCTTTAACGGTAAGAAATGTAAATGTTTTATTTTTCTGCCTTCCTTACTGTGTGTGTTGTGGTTTGCAGGAAACCTGTCCCTACAACTCTAAAAGCGGGGAGTCTACGAACTCACATTAGCAGGTGTCAGGTGTGCATGAAGAGGGTATTATAGACCAGTCTCAACATTACATCTGGTCTGTATGTTCCAGCTTTATGAACAAACAACAAAAATATATGGTGCTACTTCTATGAAAAGCCATGGAAAAACGTCAAGGAAACATGTTCAGAAAATACACACCTTCTCAAGATCCCAGAAACGGAAGATCGAGAACTTTTCTTACAGAGTGCTTAACTAACATCGTTCCGTTGTGTCTTTCATGAGTGACACCTGTTTACACTTGCACTGAGTACATCTGTTACTAAGCAGGTATCATCTTGACCAACAGTCTACATGAATGGGATGCTCTTCCGTCCAGCCCTTTTCTTATCTTTATTTATCATGCCACTGAATACTATCAAATGCAAATATCCTGTTTATTTCTGTCTCTCTTCATTTTATAGTCAACTATCACTAACATTAGAGATACGTATTGTTTTGTAATTCACAGTCAGCGAGTTTGTCAGCACCCTCTTTGTATGATGTAGGAAAGGCAAAGTTCAAGCTTTGTTGTAAATACAATTCTTTGTTTAGTACTTAACACTATGTCACCATTAACTTTTAAGGTAAATTGATTTTGTTATACTTAATTATTTATGAAAGCGTATGAGAGTTTAAGCACCAAGAGGCCTTTTCTGTCAAAAATTAATGGTTGATTACTTCCACTGCAAAGTAGCATCTTGGCACATAAACTGTAATATTCTGCACTGTTTTCTAATGCCCGCGTGTGGCCTTTAGACTGAAACCTAACATGTTTCAATTCATGCTTTTGGTGTGTATGTGTGCGTTCATGCCTGTGGGTGTGTCTGGTCCGCCTGTGTTTTGGTGCAGTAATGTTGTCATTAATCTTGGATAATGGCACAGTTTCGATCAGGTGGCCATGCTTTTTCTTGCCAGTGATTTTCCCACGAGGCCGTTCAAACTATCTTCTATAAACAGATGCTCGAATGCTCCTGTCTTCCCTTCCGTTTACTGTATGTATACACGAATCAGACATTAACAATACCTTTAACAAATCTAAGTCAGAAGGTGAATAAGTTCACCTAAAAACAAAAGTATTATTAGGTATTTTGAGCCAAGATGACTTCTGACACAACACAAAATGTGTTCCCTAAATGTTTAGGATGACTTAATCATTCCTTTTTATTTTTTCTAGATTGTAGAATAATAAAAGAAATCAAAGATGTTATATTTTAGTGTCTTCCAAATAGCTACTATTTGCCTTGAATTGGCATTTGATCAGACAGTTTCTTCAAATGCTTTTTAAACATTTCCTATCTATGCTGCGCTTTTATTGGCTGACCTTTCCTCATTTTTAGTCCAAATCATTTAAAATGTTTGTTTTTTTAAGTTATAAGTATCGGCTACAAAATTATTTAAAATATATAAGCAAATGCCTTTAGAGCAAATTATTGTTTCAGTCAAGGTATCCTCGATTAAACAGTCGTTTAACTATTTCACAAAGTGGTGATTTTGTATGAATTTGTACAATGTACAAAAATCTAAATTTTTAGAAAAAAAGCAACAATTAAACCACACCCCTAAACATAAAAAGATACTTAAACGTATTCATAGGAATTACAGTAGCCACCTTATAAAATAGTTACCATTGCCATGAGATTGCGTTTGTACCTTTCACGATTAAATTTAGCAATTAAGGTCGATGAAATTCTGTCATCTTTATATCCCCTTATTGCTTTAATACCTGACTTTTTCCCATGGAACTTAAAGGAAGTTAAAGTAACCGATTGGTAACCGAACAATGGCGGCACCCATTCACTTCTATTGTACAGTAGACACAAAACCAATGCAAGTCAATGGGTACCGCCGTTGTTCGGTTATCAACATTCTCCAAAATACCTTCTTTTGTGTTCTGCAGAGGAAAGTCATACAGGTTTGAAATGACAAGAGGGTGAGTAAATGATGACATCATTTTCATTTTTGGGTGAACTATCGCTTTAAAAAAAGTCAGAATTGTGTTTTCCTTACTATGAACAAAGTCATCATTACCAAAAGTTCTATTTTATTTTTCTTAGTTTGCTACAAAGGTCTTTCCCCTTGCACACACTAAATGAAAACTTATCTAACACTACCCGAATAAACGTATTATTGTTCTTTTGCTCGTGTTGTGTCTCGCTGAAGGCACAGAGAAGCTAAATGGAGGCATGATGCTCATGATCGCTGTTGACTTACAAAATCTTTTTGTCAGGAGTTCACATGAACTACATCTTGTTTGTTGACTTTCCATTTGACATTCTATTGACCTGGACCCAACAAACAGCCTTGGATTCCTACGTCTTGGATTACCTTCAAGCCTCGTTACAAAGGGCTTATCCAGAATGTAGAGTCTGAGGTGAAGATTTCTTGTCATGTTTCATTTGAACAACAATCTCATTGATTTTATGTTTGGTCTCAATGCATCAGATACTAGACCAGTGCACATGTCCCATCTATAAAGAGGAGTTGTTGCTTATGCTGTTTATATTTTTGTCATTTACATTACACTGATAATACTTGACTATGTAATCTACACTACTTGGCTCTACCAAAACCCCTTGTATATAAAGTTCACTACAGTACAACCAAAGCTTTTCGACATATTTAGCCAAAAGAAAATAGCTAGTTGTGTTTTAAAATTGTTTTGAAAATGTGCCTTGAATTCAGGTGTGAAGAGTCACAGATGTGTTCTAGAGCCCACACACACTTGTTCTGACTTTCTGTAATGTCACTGACCTCACACACCCCCTGGAGCTATGTGCATTGTTGTATCCATGAAAGTCCATTTCCAGGATTAACAGCTTTGTTTTGGAATACGTTCAATACTACAGAGATTGGTGACATTTGAAAAAATACTTTTCAAATAATTTCAGTGATGTCCTCCTCACCCCATACTGTGTCATACAATAAAACGTTTGTATAAATGTGTGATGATGCACGTTTGTTTTTATACCAAGAACGTTTTCATTTTATTTCTCCTACAGTTCAATAAAGTAGTAATAGTCTTTAGAGAGATTAAATTAAAGGGACTGTTCACCCAAAACTAAAAAAGTTCATAATTTATACTCCTACATGAATTACTTTATTAGAACGCAAAAGAAGATATTTTGAGAAATGTCTCAGTGGTTTGGTGCGCATACAGTGGAAGTCAATGGGTGCAAATGTTATTTGGATACCAAAGTTCTTCCAGATATCTTCTCTTGTGTTCTGCATAAGAAAGGAAGCCATACAGTTTGGAATGATATGAGTGTGACTACACGATGAAAGACTTTTCATGTTGGGATGAGCTGTTCCATGCAGTTTAACCGGATCATAATTGCTTCCAAATGCAATATACATACTTATATTGTTCTTGTGTACAATGTCTGTAAATAAAATGCACAAACACTGAAACGTTTACCCTTAAAAGGCACCTAATAACACAAATAATATTAGTACATAGCAGTGAAAATGTACACATTTAGTGTACTAAAGTGTATGCGTTAGCCTATGATGTTTAATGGGTGTAAACAAAAAAAAACAGCCTACAAATGGATTACAGCTGTAATCTGCACATCAAATTGTGACAAAAATACATTTTAACAAAAAATTACACTTGTCGTGAATTTTCCATATAAAATAACTTGACTGTTAACGGCCACAAGAGGGCACTCTAAGTACACTCATTTCTTACAACGTGGCTGCTCCATTAGAGGTCTGACTTGTAAAGTACAGGTATTAAATTACAAAGCAGTCCTAAAGTCTTTTTGCCAGAATACATTGTTTACTTTGCCTTCTGATCCTTAATTCAGAGCCAGTGTGGGAGTTTTGATTGATCTCAATATCAATTCGAATCCTATAAGCTCACGATAGATCTGGTCAAAGATGATAAACTGGGTCCTCATTTATAAAATGCTGCGTAGAAACCGACCTAATTTTGATTTTACGATCATTTCTCAAAGTGCGTACGTATGATTCATAGTACGCATAGAACGCGCGTGCACGCCTATCTGTCAGATGTGATCGTGAAATTGCGCGCAGCTGAACAGTTTCAGATTTCCGCATTTTAATGATGTCTAATTAATGTCATTTGTGTTTATGAAAGTGCACCTGGCTGTCAACGTCCAAATCCTATACGAGCGGTAAGAATGACCATATTTCCAAAATNGATGTCTAATTAATGTCATTTGTGTTTATGAAAGTGCACCTGGCTGTCAACGTCCAAATCCTATACGAGCGGTAAGAATGACCATATTTCCAAAAACTTGCAGCACCCGGACAAGCAAAAGTGCGTACGTCTGCTCAGACCCTGACGTGGCGCTAGGGCTGGGCGATATTGACCAAAATTCATATCTCTGTATTTTTTGATGAAAGGCGATATCCGATATGTATATCGATATTTTCGACAAAGTGGAATAAATGTTTACTAGCAAGTCAAAGCCTCATGTGAGATGTCACAATCACCTTTATTAAAATGGCTTGTGAAAAGAAATTCAATGACAGTTTTTTTCCCCTATTCGAAAACACACAGGGTTTTTCCTGGCTCAAAATGAGGCGGAGGTGGTGCCATCCTGATCTTGTACACACACACGTAGGCCTACCGTACCTTTAAGTGGATTAACCAAAGTGACTCTGAGTTTGACATATTAAAAGTTCTAACAAAATTAGATAAAAATGACAATTATTAAGTTATATAAAACATTACTTTTATTCAACCAAACAGAAATGTTTTTTTTTAATCAAATAAAGCATTTTTATCATTTTCAACTATCTTTTCAGCCCACAATAGCCAACTGAATTAACCAGTCTTTCAAAATGAGCAAAGCTCATTCACATCTCATTCTCTGTGGTTCACTTTAAATGATCTCTTATATTCGCTAGTAACTGAAAAGTTCAATAGTTTAAATGAATCGGTTCAAATGAGTCATTCGTGTGCGAGTCGTTCTGAACGCAATGTGCGTTCATACTGGCGAACTCGCTGTGTACAGTATACGCTGATTCAACGATCCAATTGCACAGCTAAAGACATTACAATGATGTACGTCATGTTAATTTAATAAATTTCAAGAAATTAAACGTACTTGGATGCAAAACAAACAGCCGTGAAACACAGCCAGCTCTTGTTCTGCAACTCTTTTTAGCGCCTCAGTGTGCTGAAAACGAAACAGCGCCTCCACTGTGGCGTAATGCCGCAACTGCAGTTACAAATGACAGTCTGTTAAATGCACGCAGCATTTCTTGTGAAGACTCGCAACATAATTTTGGCGAGAGCCTGAGGCGGCTGCATCCAATTTCTCTATGCAGGAAAAACCCTGTATACAGCTGCACACCACTTGTTTAAAACATGTAAATTGCGGGGTCCGTCCAGTTCGCGCGCAGAGCAAGAGTGCTCGGCTCACTCTGCGCATGGGTACTGCGCATGTCAGACACCACAGAGCCGCTTCAAGTTGAACACACCCCATATCGATATTAACGATAATGTCTAATCCCGCATCGCGTTGAAAAAATAAATCGATATATCTTAAAAATCGATATATCGCCCAGCCCTACGTGGCGCTATAGCACTTCTCCACGTTTTTGTAAATATGAACGTTGCCGTGGAATTTTGCGTACGCACGCTTTACGATCAAATCTGCGTTTTATAAATGAGGCCCGTGGTGTCTGACAGCTCAGTTAGAGTATGACTCATAATTTTTCCCTTATATGTTTCCATCTATATCCCAGGAAAAAGTATGTTTTTGTGTTGATACTCCCCAGAGGTTAATATGCAACAGAATCTGATTTTCAAGAATGTTTTCCACATTATTTGACAACATATTCTGAGAAATACTAGTGGCAGTTTTAGCTTTTCCAGTGAATAACATCAGTTTCAATATGTATTTCCGAAGTGGGTCATTAGTATTTCCATAAAGTTAATGGCACACCTTAATTCTGCCAAAGAAATAATCCAGCCTTACTTTGTGTTTAACATTGATGCAACAGACAACCATTTTCTAAGGTTTCCTTGTTAGCTTTCCTAGAAATGTTTAAGGTCCTCAAACATGTTTACTTGCTAATTATTGACCAATAAGACGGCCCAAAATCACTCACACTTTACAACCCCTCCATCTGAGTTTAAACAGCACTGGACAAAATGCACGCTGATGGACGATACTGAAGTGCAGTCATTTTTAATGTGGCCCTGTGCTTGTGTAAGATGGTTATAAAGCGTGCTATGCATTTGTGGGTTATCAACATACTCTAATGTGTGTAAAGCAGAATGCGGGAGCGTCCAGTTTCTGGGCTACGCACACAGATCAATAAGCATGATTGATATATCCTCTCTTTTGATTGAGAGAATATATCGGCCCGTATGATCGGTGGCTGTTTATAAACTATATAGCTGACAGTGTGAAAAATCTTTTTTTTAATCAACCCATAAACGGCTACCGATTATTGGCCGATATACTGGTGCATCTCTAGATCAAAATATGAGGTGTAGGGTGAAAATGGAAAAAAGAAAACTTTTATTAAAAAGTTACATTACATACTGGAAAAAATCCCGTAAAAACAGTAATATTCAGCCAGCTGGGGTGGCAGGAAAAAAAACATTAAATGTAAAATTACATGTTTTTCTACATTATTTTAGACCAAACTTAAATTTAGTTTATTTCTGTCATTTAACATTTTTATTGAATTAAAAAAATATATGACAATTTCGTATATTACAACAAATTATTTTTTAGAAGTATTAATTATTAAATGTATATATATATTTTGCTTATGCCTATAAAATAAATAAAATAGTATTTTATTTTATTTACAATAAAATAAATTAACAGTGACTATAATTTTATTTGTTAATAATATATTGTAAATATAAATTATAAATGAATTCTTTTGTAGTAACATTTTGTAGTTATTCTCCTGGGCCTCGACTCAGTAAGCTTTACGTAAAGTAAAATTAAGTAAAATTACATGTTTTTCAAGTTATGTTACACCAAACTTGTAAATGTCTGTAATGTAACATTTTTATCACAAAATTCTGTTACAGTTTTTTTTACAGTGTATAATATTACAAATCATTTTACAAGTATTAATTATTAAATATAATAATTTGATTTACTTATGCATATAAAATAAAAATATATATTTTTATTTTATTTACAATAAAACGTTACACTAACTATTCTTATCAAGCTGTGCTTCAGTTTACATGTAAGCACAACTATGCAACATGCATACAACTTTTTAAATTCTTTGATAATATATTTACATCTTTAACAACATAATTAAATATAAGGCAGACACGTCAAGTTTGTTTTTGGTCACTAATATAATATATCTGCTAAATCTGGAGAGTGCTCAATAAGAATAAAAGGAAACATAAATTGCCTTATAGTGTTTTAGGCTATAAGTTTGAGTTCCTGTCCGTTTCAAAGTGACCTTCAGTAACAGTTATTTAAGTGTGAGTGTTTATGGGGTGGAAGGAGGAGCTGAGGAGTGTTGTGAAACCCTGTTGGTCAAAGGCAACACACTGCAAAGAGAGTATGGCGGTAGATTGAGGTGAGGGGTCTCCGCTGTCACCTCTAGGAATGGGGACAGAGACATAATAGATAAACGCATTGACCTCACTAACGTTGAGAAACACTTGTAAAGTCGACACACCATCCAAATGTCATTAAAAAAACTAGTACCTTATCTAAGAACTTATGAGATGCAGAACAAATATGTCTGTGGTTGGCCAATGAGATGAATGAGCATAGCCACATGACCAAGAAATGGAGGTGTGAGTAGATATTTTCACACACTTATCAGGATTTATCAAAAATGGACAAATCTTAAATATGTGCACACACTACAAATGCTCTTGTGCATACGCAAACCAATGCAAAGTTTTAAAAATGACTCCCCAGGGGTGCCGCTGGTGCCCCCTCGATAAAACCACAGGTGCCCTTGTCCATGTGCCCAGACAGTTGTGTTCAGATGAATACATGTTGTGAATAAATCACATCCCGAAAGTGGCTAAGGTTATTTTTTTGTCATCTCTGCATTAAAACAGGTCGATCTGAGCTGTGTGTTTCTCTTTGATAACGTGAATACTCATGATATGCAGTGGCAATGTTTTCCTCCACCCCCACTTATCTTTTGCCAAGAGCACACAAAGGGCAAGTCTGAACACTCAACAGACTTTTTTTCTTAAGGTTATTCTCCCTCTATCATAATGAAGGCAAACAAAGAACCATTTTGCTTCTGAGCCGTGACTCACAAGAGAAGAGCGAGGTAAGTTTTTGTCTGCTGTGCCCGGAGGCAAACTGGCACAGCTTGCACAGCCCTATCACCTGTGTTCACCTGTGACTGCTGTGGGCATGGACAGCCAGCAACACACTGTTAGACAAGCACTCACATTTGTAATTCATCTTATCCACACCATTGGCTTTTTTATATTGTCATTTGATGTTAGATTTTAAGATGTTTTTTGATATTTAAATCACAAGATCTGACTATGTGCTTTAGTGATTTTATTATGTATACTGTAATTATTATTAGGGATGCCACGATACTAAGCTCATGTACTCGTACTCGTACTCGTTAACGCACCGATACCAAGAACAGATACCTCATGTGATATAACTGACAGAAATTTGTTGTGAAATTTGCTTTGAAAGTTTGTGAAAACCACAGAATTGTATTTATTTTTCATAATGTGTTTAAGGAGGAGTTGTTTGTAATTATGAAGCTATTCTATTTTCATTAGTCTCACTGTGTTGTGAAAAGGTACAGGCATCGGTATCAAAAGTATTCACCCCCCTTCATTTTATTCACATTTTGTTATGTTGCTGCCTTATCTTACTTACTTTGATTTGGAGCGGCACATACCTCTCTATAAAGGGTGCAACAGCTGAAAATGCATATCAAAGTAAAAACCAAGACATGAGGTCAAAAGAACTGCCAGTAGAGCTTTGAGACAGGATTGTATCAAGACACAGATCTGGGGATGACTTCTGAAAAAAATCTGCTGTATTTAAGGTTCACAGAAGCATGTAGCCTCCATTTATCCTCAATGAAAGAGGTTTGGAACCACCAGATCTATTACTTGAGCTGACCTCCTGTCCAAACTGAGCCATCGATGGAGAAGGGTCTTGGTTAGAGCGGTGACCAAGAAGCTGATGATTACTCTGGTTGAGCTCCGTGATCATATATGGAGATGGGAGAAACTTACAGAAGGACAAACTTCACTGCAACACTCCACCGATCTGGGCTTTATGGTAGAGTGGCCGGACTCAAGCCTTTGCTCAGTGAAGACACATGGAAACTTGAAATGTGCAAAAACGTACCTTTCAACAAATCTTTCAAACTGTCAGAAACAAGATTCACTTGTCTGATGAATCTCAGTTTCATGCATCATGTCTGGAGAAAAACAAGCACTGCTCAACACCTGTACAATACCATCTCAACAGTAAAGTGTAGTGGAAACAGCATCATGATGTGGGGGAGTTTTTCAGCTGCATGGACTGGGGCATTTGTCAGAGTAGAAGAAAAGCTCAATGGCAGAAAATACAGAGATAATGATCATGTAAACCTAGCCCGGAACATTCAGAACCTAGGACAGGGCAGAAGGTTCATTCTCCAACATGACAATGATCCTAAGCACACAACTAAAACAATGCAAGAGTGGCTTATGGACAACTCTGTCTATGTCCTTGAGTGGCGCATCTAGTGCTTGGGCTTGAACCCAAGGCACTGTATTATATTCCCTACATTAAGTCACTAAAACGAAAACTAATAAAAATGAGAAAAGTTATTTTTCAAGGCTATTTTTCTTTTGAAAGGAAATCTCATCATTTTGGCACTCATTATTAGTTTAAAACCACGATTTAAAATGAAATGTTGTTCAACAAAGTATTGATGTTAAACAGGTTAAGTAGAAATGTACATGAGTCAGTTTGTACTGTACAGCATGTCTTAAGCTGTTTCGCCAGGGGCGAGTGGACACCAGGTCAATTTCACTGACTGATTGTGTCCTCACTCTCTAACCACATGACCTCAGCGTGTGCCAACCACAACTCCAGATCACAGCCAAATACAGCATGTTCCGTGTTTATATGATCTGAACCTGTACGCCAAAAATCCTGCAAAACATTCACATTGTTGAACCGTCAAAGCTGTTTTCTGTCAACCTGCGGTACTTCTTTTCATAACATTACACTATTTTATAGCTGCGATGTTCTGTACATGGAATTGATCTGTAAATCGTTTGAAAGGTTGGTTTTCATTTAGGTTTTTGACATAAGTGCCGCTCACCCTCTGATTCAGTGTCAACGCGTCGGTGATTCTTTAGGCTAATGTGGAACTTCTGGCTAACTTGGTTGTGTTGAAATATTTATCAGTTGTAGCATTAGCCATATGCAATGGTGCCAATAAAGCATGCGATGCAGTATTAAAGAGCTCCAGGAGGTCTTCTCTTTACATCTTCTATGGCACATTCTTTCACTGAAGTGTTTTTCTCGTCCAGTTTTGCTCTTCAGCTTATTGGGTTTGAATCATCTTGGTAAGCAAGTCACAGAAATAGACTCTCGATGCAATCTTCCTTTGTCTCATTATAGGGTACCGCCAGGTTCTGTCAAGGTATTTGAGCATGGCGTGAGCATGCTGTTCCAGAACAGCAAGATTGCTCTCATAGCTATTGGAACACTGTGTGTATGTGCCAAAGAGTGCTCTGTCTGCCAAATAACTCTACTGTTGGCAATACCCAAACAAACAGCAACCTTCCCCCACCATACACGTGCCGAAAAGACCAGCCATTCATTTCGAGACTGGATTGGACTGATCTATGCTGATTAGTGGTGGTCTAGCTGGTGGACCAGGGTAGTTGAGCTGGTTAAGCAGAATGATATTTCTGGCAAAGCTGGTTGAGCAGTCTTGCTGATTTAAATAGTCAAGAAGTCTGATAGGAGCATGCTGGTATCCACAACCAAATGACAACATACTTTATGCAGGTCTTCTTTCATCATTAAAGATTCTTTAAAGATTAATGATTCTTTTCATCACACTCCACTTGTACCATCAACAGTAACATTATACTGGAAAATTGTTTTTTCAGGCATCAGACAGGAGTTTGTTGTTAAACGTCCCTACAATCTCAAAGTCAAACATGATTACATGCATATGCTTTGCAAAAATCGATACTGGTCCACCAAGGAGATACATTGGGGCCAGTGTCCAAAACAGTCTGCTTTTTTGTTTTTTTATTTTCACAGTATACTTGTGTAGTCACCAACTGTTTGCACTCAGAGCTGTGGTGCCATCCACTATTCTCAAGCTCAAATATCTTTGTTCATCAATGTAATAATTTTAGTTCAAATTATGTTTGTTATACTGAGGCACAACCTGCACCCAAAATGCTGTAATACTGTACATGCCAAGCATTACATGTTTGCGATAAAGGTTCGTATATTAAACACTATTTTATGCCATAGGCATGAACTGACATATCAGCATTGATAAAGTGAAATCTGTGAAGGATTGCACAAGTTGAAACGACCCCTAACCTTTTCTTTGAGGCAGGACTGTGTGACATGGTAGATGTAGAGGAGACCTTTGTGAAAACAATGATACATTTTCCGCTTCTGTTTGGTGGTGCTAGTGCCGCAGAAACGATATATATTTTTCTATATGAGTCATTCTAGAGAAGTGGTGCAAAATTACGTTCCCCATACATACGTTTAAAAAAACATAGAAACCAACACATATTTACAAAAATAAATGAAGAAGTAAATTACTATAAGATGCAGTATATAAAGCATTCCTTATACTTAACTGTTTCCTATATTTATTGCAAATTTTTGATGGATTTTTGGTAGTGACTAGTGTACGGCGGCCGTAAGGTGCAAAACAAAACAACAAATACCTTTCCGGTTTGACTGATTTGTCGTTGTGTTTTCTGACTTGCTGTTGTGGTTTCTAACTTATTTTGTTTCTGGAATTGTTGTTGTGTTTTATGGCTCGTTATTTTGTTTTTAGATTTGATATTGCATTTTCTGATTTGTAATTTTGATTCTGGATTGTTGATTTTGTTATTAGTTTTGCAATTTGTTGTTTTGTTTTGCACCTTACGGCCACCGTACTAAAACTGAGAAAATGCATACAAAGATTTCAGCGTAGCTAAAAGATAAAAACATTCAACCTCATACAAACCTGACTTTGCACCACTTCTGTAAAATGACCCGTACGTTAACTGTCAATATATTAAAATATTTAATATATAAATAATACATTGGTAATATATTACAATATATTGAATAAATATGGAATTGGCACTTTTCACTTAGTTCAAGTGTATGTAAATGTATTATTTAATAAGGGAACATACATGAGCTTTAAAACCCAACTCACATTCACAAACAAATTATGTGCACACCCATTATTGAGTGCTCCCACTGTGTGAATTGAAAAGTGTGTACTTGATAATTACACCTTGTGAAGTATGCATGGGTATCAGTTAAATTAATGACAAATAATAAAATATTCATGAACCCATGTGGAGCTGTTTTTCTCCAGGAAAGTCTCACACATCATTGGTGATTACCGTGGTTACATGTGTAAGCAACAGTAGCACGATGAATGACTTAAAAGAGCTGTGTTTTCCTCATGCATATGTCTAAAAATATGTGCATTCGCCTCTAAATTGAATGCAATGTGACAGATTGGATGCGGTATGACGTTTGATCAGTCCAAATCATATGAAAGGCTCATCCCTCAGGTCACCACCTAAACACTTGAGCTTTGCTGATCAGGGATAACCCCCGTACATAAACACACACACACACCCGCCAATCCGATTGGTGAGCAATGAAAGTTAAGGACACGTGGGGCTGAAATTACAGGCTGATTTGATTTGAGTGGCACAGGGTTCAATGCTCCGTAATGCTTAACTAGTTTCCCCGTTTTACCTCACAGATGTGAAACTGGGACATGCAAGTTGACACAAGGTCACATACGTAAAAGCCTCACGAATGGCATTAGACTTTCTAGGACTTTCCAATGGATAATATAGAATGCCAGAGCAGAGAAACGTCAATCACAAAACTGTTCTAAAGATGGACATCTCCCAGGATAGGAACTAACATAAATCCATGTATTCTAAAATTTTTAGATTACTTTGTAGGTCTCAAATATTCAAAATGGTCTTGGCTTTGTGGACCCCACTCTATGAGTTCATTTACGGTGCTTTTAATCGCTTAGTTGCCATTACAGAGAAAATAAATTACATACATCAACCGTTATTAGTGATCACATCTGTTGAGCTCATGGCTGAAGTATTCCATTAACATCAAAAAACCTGTATTAAGCAGAGCTAAAGTGCAGAAACCTCTATCCACACCGATGACAACATCATGCACCTGTCAAGCATGTCCTGAAGGCAAGCTGTGACAAACAGCACATTTATAACATATATGATGTAATAAATGTGCTGTTTGTTTCAAACGAAAGCCAATGAAAGACCAGAGAAGCATCTTCAGATCTCAGCAGCGGATGGTTACAAAGATGTAAACTTACACACTTTAAAGTGACAGTTCACCCAAAAAAGAAAATTCTGTCATCATTTACTCACCGTGGGGTGAACTGTTACCTTAAGGCTAATTCACAGTGATCCAACAAACTCAAACATCAAACGCAATCAGTATGAAACCAACATGAATGAGAATTTTTAATGTTGGAGTTTGTTGCCGTTTGTTGGATCACTGTGAATTAGCCTTCAGAAATTCAAATGAAGTCCAATTGTTTAGCATTAAATGTTGCTAAGCTAATGATGAAATTCTCAATCATATACATACTGTGTATGCACACATATTGGATAAAATAGCTCTACTTTTCGGTATAGGTTGGATTAGAAAAATCTCACTTCTCGTTTCATCTTCCATCTTGAAGCTTTTCCCCTCAGTGTGTTGCAGTGCATTTTGGGATTACATCTGTTATTAGAAGTTTGACTTAGATTTTATCAGCCTATTTGTTTATCCGTGACATTCTGTTTTGTTTGGACTGGTTGTGCAAACGGTATATCAGCTATGAAGCAAATAACTTTACGAACAAACGGGAGAAAAAAAACGAGTTACTCTGATTCCAGAAAGATGTCATTGGTTTACTGCTCTCTAGGTAGGAATGAAGCAAGATGTGACAAGAAAGGGAATGGTTTAGTTTTACACACTTTCACACACACACAACAGGTTTTAGAACAGGGTGGGGCTGTTGGCCCGGGTGTAATGTATCATTGACTTTGAAGGTTAGATACACACTCCAAAATCATAACAATAACTTGCAGGTCTTTGAGTTGTTGTGAATAGAAGATATAATACATCACCACAAGGGAAGAGGAACAGAGAAGAGAGCCATCGAAACCAACAGACTGTGGAAATGGTCATCAGATTCTTTCTCATGAGCTGTCTCATAAACAAAAAGACATTTTTTCTTTTCAACTTTTTGCAGACCCCGTTGGGCCACTAGCTGTTTTGGGCAACTAGTAATAATATTACTGTAGTATATTTTACGTTCATATTACATTCAACAGCAATTTCATAAATGTGGCCATGGACAATAAAACAAGTCTTAAGTTGATTTTACATAATCGGAAAGCTGAATAAATAAGCTTTGTATTGATATATGGTTTGTTAGGAGAGGACACTATTTGGCCGAGATGTAACTTTAAAACTCTGGAATCTGCAAAAAAATTCAAATTTTGACCCTTCTTACTATAGCAATGTTCTCATGCTTCTTAAAATTGGTTTTGGGATCCTAGGTCACAAATACTTTTGCCGGAAAACAACACCATAATTGTTCATAATTTATTACAATTGATGACTCTTATGATCAACCGCAATCATAACAGATTCTCATCTACAGTATGTGAGCCAGCATGTACTTTAAATCCATTTTTGACCCAGTAAAGTAAACTGACCTGAAACTTTCTCACACTGGCCCGCATCCTCAGGCAGTATATATACCGTCATACATGTTCCCTTCAGGGTCTGGAGTGTGGAGGTTGAATGAGGACATATATCATCGCACACACAGGTTCATGGCTATTTAAAGGGTTTCATCTAAACATATTCCAAAACGATGAGAAATTAAAGTAAATCATATTAAACCTCTGCTAGGTACGTCAAGTGGATAGGCCCAGCGTCCAAAAGTAAGACTTGCAAAATATGAGTTAAAACAACATTGCCAAGTAAATATGTCTTGCCAGTTGGCCAGTAACTACAAAAGTACACGTTTAGGTTACATTTTAAGAATGCTAATCTGATCCCTTCTGAAGAAAGTGACACGCTTTATTCAATTCTAACTAGCGCTCTCAAATCAATAAATCGCGATGAATGTTTGCGTTTATGTAATAATGTGTGTGGTGTATTTATATGTATTTAGAAATGCACACACATACAAATATACAGTAATATACAGTATATTATATTAGTCATATTTCTTATACATGCATGTTTGTATATTGATATATACAAATATACGCGCTACACTAATACATAAATCGAGTACTCGATTTGACAGCACTACACATGCATAGACATTCTGTGCATCTTGGAACAACTTCGTCTTAATGGAAAATGTATTGTTCCAGGTTTATGTTGACCGCATTATATTCCATAAAAAATGATCACCCATACAATTTTGGCTCCTTTATTTCAGTTCAGTCGGGGTATAATAGTTCATTTTTGATGCCGGTTAGACGGGGTCAAAGGGTCAGTAGATCTACAGTCTCCGATTTCTGGAACTGTCAGCAATCCCTGGTTTGATCACACCCTATACCCAAAGGGCACATTACCAAAGGGGGTTCTTGAATGCCCTAAACCAACAATATGTTCTCAGATAATAGATTTAGCTAAAGGACCAGAAAATGTGTTGTTTGTCTTTCATGTTGAAATTGTGTTTATAAAAGCCTTTTTGTCTGGTTCAATAAAAATTCCTGATCTCTACATGTTAACCTAATGAACTTTCTTGTCATCATAGTGAGCCCAAGTCTAAGTAACGGGTAAAAGAGGGCGTAAAGGGGAGGGGGGGTTGCTTCCACATCAACTTCATAACATTAATGCCAGCTATTAATGAGTGATGGTTCAGTAATCCTTCACATTGTGTGACCATAATACCACAGGAGACATTGTCCAGAGAAACAAGCCGGTCTCCATGGAAAGTATGATGCATGTTTTGATAGGATTATGAGCGAGCTTCGGAAAGCGCTGTAACTACTGGAAACTGGCCCATTGAAATCAAAGCCTGGTACATCGGCTTGAGGTAACATTAGGACACAAGGAACAAAAGCAAGATCCACCTTAAGCCCCAGAATCCTTTGCTTGCCATTTCAACCCAAAACAAACACGAATCGAAGTGAAACATTGCAGCTTAGAACATCGTGTGATGAAGCAAAAGCTCTAATTCAAAGTTTTTATTCAGGAAGAACAAGAAATAATACTTTCACACCACCAAACATGGTGCGCTTTCCTTTTCCAAGACAGAACCGGGAGCGCGTGGCGCTTCTGCCGATAGAGACCACTGAGGGGAGGGGGTGAGGATGTGTGGTGATGGGAACAGCGTGTGAAGCGGAGGTGTGCGGATGAATGGGCGAGCAGACACCCACGCAGACGTGTGGAGGATTTGAGTGGAACGTCACAGGAACAGAGTGTGTGTGGGAGAAAGAAGTGGGCGTCTAGTAGGCTCGCAGCCACTGCTGCTCTAAATCTGTGTGTTTCTTTCCTCATAATTCCATGGGTCAGAATATACTGTACATTCATTCAGCTTAGATGCATTTTTAGGCTTATGTATCTGATTTGTTATATCTGTTTTTTATATTCTGAGTTATATTTGTTTTTTTACATTTTATGTATGCATCAGATCTTTGGCGGGTGCTTCATGTCTTGCTGTTTTATGAACTTCTCCTGCCAAGAGCATCATGTTTTTAAGATCTTTCTGTGTCTCGAGACCCCTTATAAGCTGCCTCTTATACCGACAAATATTATATGCAGAGATAGATTTCGTTTCATTTTGCCATGGTGAAATTTAAGAGCAGATTAAATTATGTCTGCTTATTTAACACACAGAAGTAATCTAAAGTGCTATCCAGAGGGAATATTTCCACAGTATTTACTTTTAATTATCCAACAGGTTTAAGTAAAGCATCAAAATATGATGTACAAACTGGAAGACTAACCTTGTTTTAGGGAATTTATTTTACAAAACATTTAGGATTTTATTTTAACCTTTGATTGGTGTTATTTAGCTAATTTTCACAGTTTGGACTTATATAATTTTATTTTATCTTTTTTTATTGTCTCTTATTTTATTTTTTTTTATTTTTTTTTACAAAGTACAATTTATGTAAAAAATACACGTGTTTATTTTATCCCAATCACAGGCAGCATGTGTCGTAAATACTTGCCATTTATCTGTGATAAATCAATTTTATGAAAAAAGTGCAATTTGTTTTTGTGAAAAAATCCTAAAGAAGATTTATTGTATGTGTTAAAAAATTGTTACCTTATAAATGTGGAGATTGAACAATACATTGCTTAATTTTCCTTAGTAAACCTGAACAGCACACAAGGGCCAATATACAAGATGCGACTTTTGAATATGCAGGCCAATGCCAACTGTGTCTGTATTGCTGACATGATATGTGTTATTGCTGATGTGTGGGTGGCAGTTATGAAATGTCATACATGTATCAAATACAAACAAACTTACTATATAATAAAATGTACTCAGTTGCCCTCTTACAGCAATGCACATTTAAAGCTGTGCACATCTGATCTCCAAAGAAATCTAAATGTCTATTTATAATATATTCTGAAACTTTTTCTGTCTGCTAAATACTCAGAAATACTCTGGACTATAGTACACAGTAAATTGCCAGTGTTTAAAAAGGTCAAATTAACACTCACAGTGTACAGTATATATAATCCACACTCTCAAAGTGTGGATTATATAAACACTGTGAGAGTTAATTTGACCCTTTTTAACACTGGCGATATTGCTGTCATGAATTTCCCCTCTGAACTGTGCAAATGTCCTGTGTTCTTGGTTCTAACTTGTACTTCTCATTGATTTCTTGCAATGGATTGTGGAATCTGTCTCTCGGATGTCTTACATTCAATGCATGACAGTCTGCAAGAACCTCCTGTTATGGCACTAGCATCAGATGGCTGGGGCGGCCATGCTTAACCAAATGTCGGGAACCAGACGCTCATGTACAAATGGGCGCACACAAACACACGTACAATGGTGAGGCAGATGAACCAGGATGAGCAAAATCTGTCTAGACGTATGCGATATGCTGAAGAACTTTTTCTCCATAGACACATGCAGTATATGGTGTAATAAAAAGAAATAGAATTAGAGACTTTAAAGGGTCATAATGAGGATTCAATATTTTTTAATGAATGCTGAGGTGCATACTGTAAATGAGCGTCTGACATCAAACAAGTGAATCAACACAACACATTTGCATGTCAATGATGCCTGCTGAGACACAGCAAGCAGGACAGATACTGTTATACCTAACACTAGAAGATCTAATCATAGAGCGTTAGGCTATATGTGGGAAAGTCTGTCAAACCTTGTCGGCTGTGACCTTCTGCTCTTCTTATTCTTTCACACATATACATATCCAGGTTTTACCCCAAAGTGCTTTCTAATACTCTTTGTCATGTGTTAAGACTTAAGACTAAGGCGAAAGTAAATCATGTGTCCCATGGTGATCCAGTTCTTCTACTTTGCTGGAGAAATGTCAGGTAGCACAAACACACTGTCCTGTAGACCTAAAGATAACCACTGCACAGTGATGGACACCCAAAGTGTCAGTTTTCGTTCCATTTTCATTCAACAGAATGTGCTAACAGACTATCTTTGAAAAGTTTATATAAATGGCTGATAAATGGCAAATAAATATTTCAAACAATTGACAGCTCAAACATTACGTAAGGGGAAAAGAAATATAAAACAATTACAGTATGACCCTTTTAAATAGCAAATAAATTATGTGCATACCAATGTTATTTTAGGCACTTTCAAGGTTACAGTCCATCAGAAGGACCTTTGCTGTTGTTGAGCCAGAGCTCAGCCTTGACCCTGTGACCTCATTATCACTTCCTGGGTCAGGTCATTTAGGTCACACAAGCGAATGCATAGTAGGTCACACAGATCAAAGCAAAATCAACATTTCATGCTTCACGCTGTAGGAAAGTAAGCAAAGTACATACTTATGGATGAATAAACTACTTAAAGGGGTCATGTCATGTTTTTAAAACTTTGTTAGTTTGCTTTAAAATGCATGTTGAATTTTTTTGTGAAAAAAGAAGTTTTTTCATGCACTTTTGAAAATATTTTAGCAATTTTTACCTGCTCTGTGACAGCTTAAATTAGATAGAAAATAGAGGTAAAATGGCAAAAATATTTGCAGTGGAAACTCTGAAAATGATAAAACAGCAGCATGGTTCAGCCTCAGATTGATCCTGAATTAAATCTATGCAGTAGATCCACAAGTACAGGAGAACAAACCCATTTTAAATGCATTCATAATTCCTTTACGTTGCCTTTCCATCGCTACCGTACACTACATCCGCAATATCGATTCTTCTTTTTCTATAGAAAATTACTGAAGGGCATCAGGGTTGTGAAGGTCATGTAAGCTGGGGCCCAGGAGAACAGCAGGTGATGAGAGTGATGGTCAGGGATCAGAGGTTTCCTGGACGTCGGTTTATAAATAAATCAGAGAAGGTTGGTGAGTGTATCACTGATGACACAGCTCTGAAAGACATTGACATAGAGGCGCTCTGCGCCACCAAATGGAAAACAAAGAATCGTCCTTTCAAATATGTTTTCTGAACACTCCACAAATCGTTCATTTTTCTAACAAATTGATAGTCTCGCCTCAAATTTTGTTATTGGTTAGGCCAGTATTGCAGTCTTGAATGGGTCAGGACAAAATATGAAAAAACCGATTCATTTGACCACAGAGCAATAAAAATTTCAATTCTATTCCAATATCCACATTAGTCTTTTCCACAATCTTTTATTCTGATCAAGATAGATTGCATGAACTGTGCAGCCAACTGTTCTGACCACATCCAATGGGCGCATTGGGGTGCTTTTGTGAGCACCTCTTTAATTTCAAAAATGACAAATGGGACACCCTTCGGTTTAATGGACTTCACAGACACGTGCGAATGAAGGTCACGAGCCAACTCAAGCACAGTCCTAATGCTAAAGATACACACGCTGGGTCTGGAGGGATGGCATAAAATACACATTTACCATATAAGTTACAAACTGATAGATCGAAATTGGAAAATTTGGATTGGTGCATTGGTTTGGTTGCACATCCACAGTTTTTGCTTGGTGACAAGCCCACAACGGTTCCTACCCAGTGGTTAAGCATCCACCCTTGTATTTACCCTACCCAAACCTATTCTTAGATGTAATAAGATATTATTAAGTCACCTTTTTACACACAGACACACGCACTTACTGCATGATTGATGAACGGCATCTCTCTCATACAGCCTCCGCTGTTTTTTATGCTAAATTAACCCCGCTAACACCAGATGTCCGCATATACATAGAGTGATATGATAATACTTCACATTTACTTATCGCTGCACTCTAAATCAAATCCCCCCAGCAGCATCATTCTTCAACTTCAGATGAGCGCCATCTTTAACATGATAGCTATGTACATTTACTTATCTATCTAAATGAGGACATTCCACAGACTTCTATCGTTTTCATGCACAGATAGATATAAATAATACTATAACTTATCCCTAAACCTAAAAGAAAACCTTTCGCATTTTTACAATTTTGAAAAAACTTTACATTTATATTGTTTTTACATGTCCTTCTGAAACCTTGTATCTCCATTTTTTTTACAAATCAGTATTATTAGTCGCCCTTTATGTTTGTCACTTAGTTTTGCAAATATCTAACCAATATAAAGTATAAAAAGTGCTTGTAACCTAACAACACAGTATTTAATTATTTAAAGAGTACTTTTCTTTTTCCATTTCTTGAAAAAAGGTTTCGGAAGGACAGTGACAATATGACGATGTCCCCACGTTTGCTCAAGATTTGGTCACTTATTGCCCTTGAAATGTACACGCTCGCACGCATGCACACACATTGATTTTTAGACTAAAAATAATAGAAATTCCCTAACCATCACCTTACCCTTAAACCAAACTCCCACAGAAAACTTTCTGCATTTTTATATTTTCAAATAAACATAATTTAGTTTGATTTGAAAGAAAGAAAGAAAGAAAGAAAGAAAGAAAGAAAGAAAGAAAGAAAGATATGGACCACCACAAGAGCACAAACCGCTTTCTCTCTGAAAGCTTGAGTCAGGGCGGTAAAGCCACACAATTTATTAGCGACTAAAGGCTCATTATTTCTAATAGTGGCTTAAATTGAGCCAGAGGGACAAATCCAATAAGGCTGTAGCTGCAGCGACAGACATCCAAAGGATTACCACAGTCGCTAGATAATCATTTATAATGATTTTTTACATGACCGTCTGGAGAACATTCCAAACACAGCGATTAGCGCTCGCCTGCATCTGTAGCCATAGCTTAAGGACCCCCCCTGCCCCCCGTACAGAGTAAAAAGCAGCATCTAATTCAGCAGCGCGTGCGTTGCAGCCTGGTGGCATTTTGCACTAATGCAGGTTCTCTTGTGTAATCAGATGCACTGTACTTTCTCTGGGGGTTTGGAAAGCTCATTTCCCGGTGACTTTGATAGGTCCTGCGCCACCAGCTGTGCTGAGAAAACCCGCACCCAGTGTGAGATGGCCACAGCCAATGTATTCTGTTATGATAATGCTGCTGTTTTTAATTGTGCGGCTGCTGAATTAATTAATGTATGTTCCCACTGGCTCACTTTCCTCAAGGTTGACAGGGTTAGGAAAACAACAAACACAAATCAAGCCTTCTCGATAATCGAAGAGGCACGTAACCACAACAAAAAAGCAGATATGTGACCAATGGCTCACTTGGCAGAAATAATCAATACGCCTTATACATACTATATTCCAGTAGACGCAGTTTTATAGTCCACTGCATGTGTAAGGGATTGTACTGTTTATCTGCTCATATATTAATTCTTGTTGTGTGTATGTTGTGTGCAGAAGTGTCAGCTATTCAATTATTTAACACTTCTCCCCTATACATAATGTATAAGGAGTGGTAATGTAAAGGCTAGACAGGTTTGGTTTGGTTTGCTTTCTATAATGAAGGGGCCAGAGGTGTGACACAAGTTGTGGGCCCCATATACAACCAATGTATAGGAAGACATATAGAGGCAGTGGTTTCTCATTATTTGTTTAAGATATGAACTTGATCCTGCCGTTTTCACTGAAGGAATAGTTTACCCAAAAAGGAACTCAGCCTCAGAACTCATGTAGTTTCATACTGATGTGACTTTCGTATGTTAGAAGGAGATGCTTTTGCAGAATGGCTGAGGTCTTTATTTCTCTATGTTTTAATAATAAAATAAATTAACAAGAAACTAAATAAAAATAGATACCATTTAAAATATTAAATATTTAATAATCACCATTCGTAATACAAACACCTGGATTATATTTATGTATTTAAATAAATCACAAATGTGACGCACTTCGCACATTTTTTTTGTGTGACGTGCAACTGTTCAAGAAATACAGAAATACATTGATGGGCAAGAAAATCATAATGATTAAATATTATATTACATTACGTTACGTTACGTTGCTACGTTACATTACGTTATTATAATAATGGTGTAGAAAAAATATTATTTTTATATATATTTTTTTATTTATCTAATATAGGTACGGCTGCAGAAAAATGTGAATCACCCCAACCATATACTGTCTCGTGGGAGCAGACAGCAAACAATCCTTCAACAGGATGAATGAATGCTGTACGTTTCCTCCCATAATCTTTTCTTCCCCTTGAACCACGTGCAACAAACATGCCTCACACTTCGTAAGGAGGGCACACCAGCAAACAAGCCACCCGGGAATTGAATGCCAATGGAGGGGGGACGAATCCGTAAATGTGCTTACACAACTCGAACGCATGCTGGCTCGACACTCTTCCCGCGAACAACTGTCCCTCAATGTCTCCAGAGGAGCCTCAGGGTGGAGATGGGATTAGAGAAATGCCTTTCTATCAAACACTTCACAGCTGACCAGCACGCTCACATCCAGACCTTTTATTCTGTTATCTACAACGCCAAGAAATTAGGTTTCGTTGAGCATTTTGCACACATTTGCTTTTGCAAAGCACTATTTATAGTTCTGTGTACTTCACCTCACGTGACTGAAATATGCTTACGACATTCAAATGTGATAATATGATGGAGCATCATTTTACTGCTGTAACAGCAAACTTGCCCTGACATGGATTTGTTTGATTTTGGGTTGTGTTTTTTTACTGACAGATTGACTGAAGAGCTGGTGTTGAGGTATTCCAGGGTCAGGTCCAAAGGTCAAGGTGATGGGAGTAAAAAGCAGCATGCCTGTGGTGTCATTCAGGAAAATTTAGATTCATGTGTAAATCTGTCAGTAGCTTAGATGGAAAGCAAAAAACAGGTTGTTAGAGACGTTCCTAGCACACCGTGTCTATGTTCAGACCATCTTTTGAAATAAGCATAGTAGATGCTCAGATGGTGCTTAAAAATGATCTAGATTGTTCTGTTAAAGGTCCAGTATATGAAATTTAGTGGCATCTAGGGGTGAGGTTGCGAATTGCAACCAACGGCTCACTCCACCCCTCCCTTTTGAATCACTACGGTGGCTGACACAGAACTAAGATGTCACGTTTGTTTTTACCAAAAAAGCGCCTTTGTCAACTTTTTCTTGTCAAAAAAGAAGTCGAGTCTGAACACGGCCTTAGTGAACATAGTTTTAGGGTGAACAATTCGTCTGTGCAAGTCAATCCATATAATAATAAATAAGTACATAAAAGTGGGAAAATGTTATTTTTCACATTCAAAATTTCACTCTGGAATGTGTCACAATATGAAAATCAATCACATTCTGGTTCACAACAATATTAAAGCACAAATCCTAAATGTTCTAAATCCTACAAAATTGAATTGCATTGTTTTCTATATACACAGAGTAATACCATGATTATTTCTTTAGTTGTTTAGACATTATTATTAAACATCTTATAATCATTTGATTTACTAATATTTTATAATGAATTGCCTACATTGTTTAGACCAAACTTCCCATCATACAGTAATTGGTTCTGGAATACAATAAACCAATATTGACCATGTATGAAAAAGAATCGCTAAATGCATTTTGTGGTGCAGAAGAACCGTGTGATACCATCACTGTACCATGTCCCCTCCATGTTACTTTGAATTTTAGTGTGTGTCTGTATGTGTGTGTGTGCATTTGTGTGTGTTGCCACCACGCTCCTTTGACCTGTGTGGCTCAGAGGTCAGCTTTACAGAACAGAGTGTTCATCCATCATAGCACAAAGCTGACAGACTCGGTCCAACCTTATCTAGGAGTCTGTCTCTCATCATCGCTCCAACAAACCCCAACAAAGATGGCGAACAACTGCCTATTACATGACTGATCACTAGCAAAACAGGAAGTCATTGTTCTGAACCTATAAATCAGCCCATGAGAGCTTGCATGGCGAGAGAGGCACTCGACTCCCTCGGAGACTGACAAATGCTCCTTCAGTGTAAAAACAAGATGGATGAAGTAGCAGTAATGACTTTGGACTGGCTGTGAGCATGTGCTCTCAGTTTTGGTGCCTTCATTTCACACTGGAGTGTGTTAGAGATGTGCAAAGCTTGGCCTGTCTGAGATGCTGAGAAAAATGACTCTCTCTGCCTAGAGAGGTGACTTTGGCCGCCTTCGAAATCTGCAGCATGAAGTGCTGACAATAGAATGAGTGAGTCACTTTGTCAGAGGCGTTGGAGTTTTCATTTGGATAAGGTTTCGTTGTAGCTCAACCGCCTGATTGTTTTGGCTGTGTCAAGTGACTGCTTTAGCACGTGTCAGGATCATTTTTACAGTGTTTTACAAGAGTTTCTGTATCTGTGGTGAAATGCTACTGATGGAGACACAAAGTGATGTTATTTTAAGACACTTAGCTTTTCTTTAAATTCAAGAGTTGTTATAGTTTGTTTGTTCATTTGTTAGTTTTATTAAAGTTCGTATTTTGATGAACTTTATTTTTAAAAAACTTTATTTTTATTTTTAGCAATTCTGTTATGTGGATTTTATTTTTGTATTGCTAAACAGGTCTTATTTATTTTTATTTCAGTTTTAGTTTCAGTACCTGCAAAAACAGTAACATTTCTGCAGCTGGGGCATCAGAAAAAAATGTACAAATATTTTGTTATTATTATTGTTATGTTATTTCACAACTTCCCCCCCCCAAAATTTGCATGAAAAATTCTGCACAATAAAAACAATAAACTTTGGTAAAATTATACACTTTTACGGTGTATAATTTATTCCAATTGAGAGAAAAGTTTTTAATAGTTTTAGTAAGCGATAATTATTATTAATGATATGTTCGTAATATAATCAAAGTCAGCCAGTAACATACTGTACATAAGAAGAAATCAATTTGCACATCTAAAACAGACCTCATGTAGCCTACTTAAAATGATTCTCTGCATCTCGGAAAAGCTGCTCGACTCACCAATTCTGCTCCTACACTCTTAAAATCAGGTCCACCTCTGGGTGGCATTAAACTAAAACTTCTGTGTACAATATATTTGAAGTTAGAATTCAGAGACTCAGTATAGACAATACAATTACTTAACACAGTAAGACCCAACTGGGATCTATCCACCCCATACTACGCCTGTACTTGCGGGGTCCTGCTCAACACTGGTTCTGGCAAAACTCGTGCACTTTTGAGTGAATTTGTGTTTTTGAGTTAAATGCTGCATTAATGTGCCTAAACAGGCATGTGATAATGAGACCTCTGTGTTGGGTGGGGTGTTTTGGTCTCGGCCCGTGTTTATGTTTGTGTAGCGTGAGGCAGATCATGTTCAGACATGCTGTGTTGCTGATGTCAACAGGAGAGGTGTTTATGGCCTCTTCTGATTACAGACACACCTCACTGCGAAGCACAAGGTGTTCAGAATGAACCCACCGGTGAGGTATACAGTGGAAAAGTATAACCTCACACTGTGGTCTCATTGGGCTTTCAGCTAAATGTTACTGTGGAACCTTTGCAGAAAGAGAGCTTTTAATTAAAATATGCAAACTTAAAAGATATGTTGCATTTATTCCCTCTGTATAAATAGGGATTCAATTTCTGTGAAATTAAAACAGCTACTTACAGTTACCACATCTGCAACATCCCAAGCTCCCTTATAGCCATTGTACTTAACATACATACTGTATAACAATACTATTTTTGTAGTTATATTATTGTATAATTTAAAATGCAACGTCAAGCACAATGAGACATACCAAATAACAACAAAACTGATATTCATATTTACTTTTAATTCAATCTATCAATCAATTTATGCAAAATTGGATCAGAATAAAAATCCCTTTAGAACAGAATGAATTACGAAAGAAAAGTGACAAAATGCAAAGAGACAGGTTTGAAGGAGCAAAAAAGGCTTATATGACTGAAGTTGTAGTCCAATAGACACACTGGTCAGGGCAGCTCTGCTGACTACAAGTGCACAAGTAGCATTCTGCAGCACTGCCAAGCTCACACACACAGCTGTCAATCACAGCACCGGGTATATACTGAACATGAAAAATCAAGCCCAGAGTTGTTTTGTTTTGTCTTTTGTTTTTTCTTTACCTTAAAGGAAAAGTTCATCTCAAAATCAAAAATGCGTTCTTTTTTACTCACCCACATGAAGATCAACATGTTTTAAGACCTCCTGGCATCTTCAGAACACAAATAAAGATATTTTAGGGGACATCCGAGAGATTTCCAGGCCTCCTCATAGACTCCATGGTTATAGTTGTGGTCAATTCAGAAGAGTACTATAGACATCGTTAAATTGGTCCATCCACTCATAGTGGCTCAATTTAATTTTTTTGAAGCGACGAGAATACTTTGTGCGAAAAACAAACCAAAATAACGAATTTAATCAATATATTCTCCTCTGTCTTGTGCGCGTTGACGAAAGCAACTTCAACACATATGCATTCGGTTGGGCAAAAAAGTGTAAGTCTTCATCAACATAAAAATCATCCGACATTTTGGAAGATCAGCTTATATATGGCTTGTAAACACAGAGTTGCGCTTCCGGGTTGTCAGTCAGCCACCGAATGCACATGCGTCGAAGTGCTCTCGTGAAAGTTGTTATTTTGGTTTGTTTTTCGTAAAGTTAAAGTATTGTCGTCGCTTCAAAAAAATTCAATTGGGCCACTATGAGCGGATGGACCAATTTGACGATGTCTTTAGTATTTCTGGACCTTGACAACAACTTTAACCATGATGTCTATGAGGAGGCCTGGAAATGTCTCGGATGTCACCTAAAATTTCTTTATTTGTGTTCCGAAGCTACATAGTTTAAAAGTGTGTGCGCGTGTGTGTGATTTAGGGCCAGGTTAAAATGACAAAATTCATTGCAAGTTTACAGGATAGGCATTTACACTGTTTTACACGTTTTCTGTGCTGATCATGGAATTCTGCAGAAAGCATTTAAAGAGAAAACAATGAAAAAAGGGAAAATTCCTTTACTCACCCTTATGCCATTTCTAACCTCTTAAGACTTTTTTTCTGCAGAACACAAAGATATTTTAAAGAATGCTGGTAACCAAACAACATTGGCCCCTATTGACTTTTATTGTACGAACACAAAACCAAAAGAACACAGAAAAAAGAACACCGATACATTTCTCAAAATATCTTCTTTTGCGTTTCACTCGTTAAATGTCCAAATTCTCAAACACTCTGACTCAATCAAACCTAATCAACCGCCTCAAACTAAGCCAATATTTCTGGTGTCAGGATGCTGGTGGAATCAAGATACAAATGATAAACAAAGTAATTTAATAATACCGTATTTAATAATATTGAAAAAAATAAACTATGATCAAATTTGTTAAGGAACGCGTCAAAGTGCTATGTTGAATGTTTTATAAATAAATGGGGGCAGGGATAAGTCGAACATTTGAAATATTATGGCTCTAGATGGTCAACTTTCGCACTTCAGGCTCTCATCAATGATGTACAACTGTACCAGTGCTGAGAGCTTGTGTTGGCATCAGGCACAACTCAAGATTTCTTTTGAAAATAATCCCAAAGGTAAGAAGACCCTCACATGCTCTCAATCAGGAGGGGATGACAGTTTGGAGGGGCTGTTAAACTTCACAGGGGTTCAGATTGCAGCCCATCTCTCATCAATAGGACAGAGATACCCCTCTCTCTCCCTTTCTGCTCACTCTTAGCCCTTAATGTATATAAAGTACTCAAAGGAGAGTGACGGAGAGACAGAGAGAGGACACAGGAGATGAACACGTTCAGCCCATGGCTTTCTATGTGAGTCATGGCTACCGTATGGGTGATCTAATGAAAACCGTCAACAACGTGCCTGGAACAAAAAATATATTTTGCTTTTGAAATGAAGGTCCTCATCAGGATTAGGATTGTCATTAACTAAATGCAAAAAAAGTTGATATATGAAATTTAAAGTTATATTCAAATCGTACATTCGCTTATATCGAACAATATAAATATTCAAATTTTAAAAAAGACCTGCGATGGATGGTTGTCAGTTATATCTGGCTTTTAAGAACCATGATCTCATTCACAAATCGACACCCTCTCAGATACACACGGACCATTCATTCTGGGAATTACGGCTCTTTATTTAGCATAGACAGCCGATCGGCTCTGCCCTTCTTTGTACCCAAGTTCAGTTAATGTGACGTCATAGAAAGACCCAATGAAATGTGTCAGGTAAAAAGATAGCAGTGCAATGTATTTTCCAAAGCACGACATGGGATACAGTATGTGGTCAGCTGGTTCACTGAGACGTGCGTTTTAAGATGTGAACTTCTGACCCTGGTGTCACCTGTTGTGTTAAATGAGCTGTGATGTGTCTCTCTCTCCCTCTGTCTGTCTGTGTATTCCTGCCTTTGGTCAGTTGTCGACCACAGATGCTAGTTGCTTACCTTTGCACAAATACAGTACAATTATGCACATACACTATGAAATTCTTTCATTTAAGTTTGTAGGATTTTTTGGACAAAGTACGCACACACACACATGTATATGCATACAAACTGTATATTCTATTCTCTTTACTATCCTTGTGGGGATATTTGCTCCAAATGACAAGGACAGACAAATGTGTTCACTTCGGTTTGAAATCAGTCAAGAGAAAACGTTTCATTGATTGACATCTTCACCAGGGTGTTATACCATAATGCAAATAAATAAATAAGTTCATTCCCGATTAAAAAGGTTTGTTACAAGTTTATAAGTAGCAACTCTATCAAAGCCCTTCATCTGACACCTTCCTAGAGAAGCAGGAAATTTTCATTTCTGCTGCCTGTAATAAACAAAAATATATTATTATCTCTTTTCTGGAAAATACAACAATTAACAAACTTCCTTTTTGTTCTGTTTCCAACATACATCATTTCCTTTCAAGTCTGCTTGTTTGTCTGTTCCTTTTATTTTAGAGTTTCACCTTCAGACAAACAGAAAAGGACGTGATGTGCTTCTCCTTAATGATCCTACTGTTACTCAGAGGGCCTACGGCCGGATGACTTCATAATTCACATGCTGCTCTGTTGTTGTTTTTGTGGTGCCATGCCAATGTACAGGCACATGTAGGTTTGGCAAAACTTTTATTTTTCGAATTTTGAAAAATATCTTTATCAGGTCTTGAAAACAGATTTAAACGATTGTCACGATGTGACAGGCTTATTATTGGATGGAATGTGTGAGGGTTTAGGGGTAGGGTATGCATACCGTATGAAATTTTCAAACATTAAATGGATGTGACTGTGAGAGGTCTCCACTAATATAGCTTCAAATGGTCTTTCTCTGTGTGTGTGCGTTTGGTCAGAATTATGCAGTACAAATGCATTAAAATGTCTCTTTTATCTGCAAACAGCCATGACTGAGATAAATCATCTGCAAATGTCTGCACTCTCGTCTGATTTTAAGGTGGAGTTGTGAATCTACATCATCTCTAATGTGCTTATGATGTATGTGTTTGTGTGTGGTACAGCACAGCAAGCAGCTCAGGCGCTTATCCATCCATACGAACTCTTGAGAAACGCATGGAATAGGATAAAACAGCAGATCAAATGTGATATTTCTTGAACAGCTTTGTGAATGGATTGAGTACAGCATTAAAGTGTTATATTTCATATATGACAGACCTTTCTATTATGCATTTATTTTATGTTTAAAATAACAATTTACACAATGATTTTTTTTGTTAGTTTTCTTTGTAAATGATTATAAATGCAATGTAAATGACAGTGCGCTTTATTCCAAGTCTTCTGTAGCCATACCATATAACGTGCTGCTGCTTTGATTTTAGCCTGTTCCAACTCTTTAGTATAATAAAGTATAATAAAATGCACAGTAAATCATTATTTAAACAATTTCAACTACCAAAAATATGATATTTGTGTCCCAAATGATTTCCCCAAAAAGTGTCTGCCAAATGAATAAATGTAAACGTAAAAACAAAAAGTAGCATATAATTGTGACCCTTTCATCTGAAAAATAAATAGCCATGTATATACAGTATTTGTTATTTATGTTATATAAAAGTTCACTAAAAACCAAAAACTATCAAGCAGCATTTGGTCAACCTGAACTTAGTGCTAAATTTGCTCTCCAATTACCCATTCTGGAATATTTTTTCATTGATCCTTTTTTTACAAATATGGAATATTTAATTTGAATGTTTATACTGGCAGAACGTTAGAAAATAACAAATCGGAGTTGTAAAGAAAATAACGGTAAGAGAGTTGCAAAAATGACAAAACACATGAAAATGATTAGAAATCTGGGTGAAGGCTAAGCACATCAATTCAATGACCTTTTGTTATAAAAATGGATTAACAGTTACTATAAATGTCAAGTCAGGTTTATTTATAGCACTTTTTACAATGTTGCATTGTTTCAAAGCAGCTTTACGTGAAAAGCAGCTTTGCATGAAAAAAAAAACGTTTTATTCAGTTCACCAATTACGAAACACTACGGATTCACCATTTAAAGCATAAAGCCACAGAGAAAAGACAAAACAAAAATGAAAAGAAATGAGTTTATGTGCATGAATAAAGTCTTTAAGCATCACTACAGAATCAAACACATGGCACACAGCTCTAAATCACAGGCAAAACAAGCATGTCAGGCATCGGACAGTTAAGCAACTCCCCCACCCACCCATGAGCCCCTCAAACCCATCTCTTTACGAGGCGGGCGTAGGGGAGGTGCGCGGGGGCACTGATGCATACTGAACACCTCTCTCGTCTTCATCCCCTCCTCCTACTCCTTCTTTCCTGTCTATCCTCCACAGCTGTTCCTCCCCCTCCATCTCCTTAGCCACCCATGAGCCTGCAACAATGATTGATCCCACTTTTAATTCAAGTGTTCCATGTAAATCTATTTATATACACATATGTTGCCCTTATCAAATCCATACAGACGTCTTCCTCCATCTCCCATTCGCAGAGCCTCTAGGTCTCTCTTAGACTGTCTGTCCACATGGCGTGGTGGAGATCCGTTTGCAGCGGGATGGAAATGTATGCAAATGATAGGGGGGAGAGAGAAGTAAAGAGTCTGTCTCTGATATGTTGTCCCTAAGTACACAGCTGCCCTGTAGATACAATAATAACCTTGTGTCTTTGCCGAAGAGGGTGGATGTGACCCTTTATTTAGAATCAACTGTTTCCTTTCTTAATGCTTCAAAGGGTGATATCAGTAGAGTCTGTTCCTTCTTATAAAATGAAGAGTTCCTGTGAAATCTAAAATGGCTGAATCACATTTAACGCTATGGAAAAAACAATATATCCTGACCAATCAATGATTTTTTTATTCAGACCATGTCTCTTATTTTGGTAATGAAGATGGTTAGATGTAAAATTTATGAATGAAAATGAAATATTACAAAAAATGTCCCATCTCCCGTTTAGTATCTTTTACTAGAATGTAAATGTAGTTAGTAAAATACATTTAATTTATAGATGTATTGTTTTTGTCCCCAAAACCACAGCTTTTCAGAAAACAGATAAATGCAGTGTTATTGTAAAAAAATACAATGTTGTCCAAGTTGACTTGCTACTTTTAGTACTTTTTATTGGATAAATATTTGCAAAACCCACAGAAGGAAACTTGAAGGGTGACCAATAGTATTGACTTATGAAAAAACTAACAACATGTGACCCTGGACAACAAAACCTTATGGGTAAACTTTTCGAAATTGAGATTTATACATCATCTGAAAGCTGAATAAATAACCTTTCCATTGATATATGGTTTGTTAGGACAATATTTGGCCGAGATACAACTATATAAAACTCAAAAAAAATAAAAAAATCGCCTTTGAAGTTGTCCATCAGAGGCGCTGTAGCAGGCCGTTGCTAAGAAACAGGTTTATTTTAACGCTTTCTATTGGCTTACCGCTGTAATGACGTTGTGGAGACTAGATGAACCCGAAAGTTGAAATTCTAAGCTTTACATAGACACCAAACTTGAGTGGGTAATTCCACAAGAACAAGCAGCAGCGAGCAATGTTTGTAGGCGTGTTTCTGGCCATTTTGTTAGCGATTTTGCTGCATCCACTTTGGTGCATCCAGGTTTTGATACACTTATGGTAGGAAAATTACTAAATGTCGACATGGAACAGGATCTTTCCTTAATATCCTAATGATTTTTGGCATATAAGAAAAAACAATAATTTTGATCCATACATTGTTTTGTTGGCTTTTGCCACAAATATTGCCGTGCTACTTTTTTGTTCCAGGGTCACATATTTGACAATATTATATATATATATTTAGAGTTATTTCATAAAGTAGAATTATATTGTTTTTTTGTGACTATAATATTTATAGTTTTATATATTTCAAAGTTATTTTATCAATGGACCAGTTAGCTGTAATATCTAACTACAATTAAGGGTAATGGATATAAAACAAGATGCGTTACTTCCGTTACTATGACTAGAGAAAGAATGCAATGCTCAATATGGCCGCTCTAGCAAAAGAAGTTACGTCTTTCAGTAAAACGAGCCAATCGTCAATCAACGAAGTCTTGCTTTCACTGGGGGCTTTTGAACTTTAGTCATCTGTGAAAAGTTTCATGTTGACTACTGTAATAAACTCAACAAACGGGAAGGAAGGAGGCGGGTACCGGCGAACATTCAAACATTTTTAATCAAAATAAATAAACAATAAATCAGCAGTAAAAAGGCCGACAGCCACCTCACGGTCGACTGCCGGCCGCACAAACATAAACAAAACTTAACGTGTGTCCGGGCCCGGTCCTCTCTTGCCGTTTCCTCCCGTCACTCGGCCTTTTATGCTTCCGATCTCCTCCGTGGGAGATACAAGGCCGGTGTGACGCCCAGTTGATCCTTGTTATCGCTCGCGCCACCGGCCTCTCTTCCTCCTCCCACGGCTCTCGTCCCGCCTCCCTCGTCACAACCACAAAAGCCCTCTAAGCTCATTTTATTTCAGGTTAAGATTCATAATGGCATCAATTAAATATTGCATTGACAAGAAAATATTGTGGAATCAATTCATAATTCTTTATCCAACAACGTTTTAGGCCTTCTTACTGTAATGCTTGAAAAAAAAATTGATTTTTGGCAAATGTGGGTGTTTTTAAGAGTTGCTAATTGTATTAAAAGCATGTCAAACTTGTCAAGAGGGAGTCTTCGTTTGAAATCTCTCTATCTTTCAAGGAAACACAGATATGCCAGAGCTAATTGGGGTAGAGAATCAACACCCTGAGGGCCAGACTGTGTTGTTTACTGCATAGTTAAAGGCTCTGCCAAATCATACAAGAGCGCCTGTAGTGTTATGACTTTTTAGTCGGGCAAACGGGCAAAGTCCCGTTGAGGCATGTTTGTATCAGTGCAGGTTGGCTCCACTGATGGCCTTCATTAGCCTGTTTGATTGTAACTTGTGGAGGCATTAAAAGATAACCATAGGTCTAAACATAATAAATTTTGTAATAGGTGCCTGCACAGATAAAGGCTCTTAATTGGATGTGCTGGTTGATCTGGAGTGGGTACTATGACTAATTACATGATGAATGAATATTTTTAATTTTGCTTTGTCCCAAAAAACTGTAAACACAAACTTTGGAAAGGTCAAGAGCAATGACTAGTTTAACAAAGCAATAGTTCATTAGTGAGGTTGAATTATTTTTTTTTGAAAATTGGCGAATGAAATTTGCATGCCGGACTCCGCCCCGGAAATCCAGGTATAAAAGGGAGACGGCGTGCTTCATTCATTCACCTTAGTTCTGAGGAGCCTGAGACCTCTCACGACTGCTGCAGTGGACAGCACGTGTTGTGGCAAGAAAGATGTTCCCTTTCTGTCGGTCTCTCGACGTTGTGTCGAGCCGACAGATGGGGTTCCTATGGAAAACGTCATAACACTGTGCCCTGCCACAATCTCTAGCGAAGAGACGGTGACTGGCCTGGGCGTGTCAGCTGTGAGCGCTACCGCAAAATTGTAACCTACCAGTGGGTAGGTAGGGGATCCCAGAGCTTTCTTGAAAGGTGGGAAGGCCCCTGCCTTCGGCCTCACAGGCGGCGGCCTTGTTTCTCTAACAGCGAGAAGCCGCCCGGAACCGTAAGGCCACTGGGTAAGCGCTACTTCCTCAAGTGGGGGATGCGCTACAGAGACCACTTCCTACCACAGCGAGGAGTCTAGTGGAGATACCAACATGGTCTCACCGATGGGGGAGAACTCATGGGAAAAAATGCGACTGAAGAATAAACCGCGAGGTGGAGGTCCACCTAGGGAGGTCATGGGTTACCAAGGTGGGAACCAGCATGAGGATACATCAGACGGAACCGCCCTACTGGGGGGTTGCAACGTCTGGTAGCACTAGGTCCGGTTAAAGCTATGTTGCGAATAAATCCGAAGATACCCGGCCTAAGGGGCAGGGCTGCTCTGCCCAGCCCGCCACAGAAGGTGCTTGCTTAGTGATGGATGGAGTGCCTGTTCTTCGCCCAGTGGGGAAAGAAGGGAGGCTGGATTGGTATACTGACCCACTCGAGAGAGGGGGAAAAGAACCAATATATGCGTACACCCTACCGGTTGCCGGTCCTACATGTTGCTATACAGGGCTGCGGGCTGACACCGGCTCTACGTGGAGGTTGTAGAACCTCGCGAAGGTGTTGGGTGTAGCCCAACCCGCAGCTCTGCAAATGTCTGTGAGAGAGGCGCCGCGTGCCAGTGCCCAAGAGGAGGCTACACCCCGGGTGGAGTGGGCCCTCACTGCTAGAGGGCACGGGCGATTTAAGGATTGGTAGGCTGCCTTGACAGCGTCCACAATCCAGTGCGCCAACCTCTGCTTGGAGACAGCTCTCCCCTTCTGCTGACCTCCGAAACAGACAAAGCGCTCATCCGAGCTCCTGAAGCTCTGTGTGCGGTCTAAGCAAAGGCGCAGAGCGCGTCCTGGACACAACACGGACGGGGTTGGGTCTTCCTCCCCAGTGGGGAGCACCTGTAAGTTCACCACCTGGTCCCGAAAGGGAGCGGTGGGAACCTTGGGCATGTAGCCGGGCCGAGGTCTCAGGATAACGTGAGAATCCCTGGGTCCGAATTCTAGGCAGTCAGGGGACACGGAGAATGCCTGCAGGTCCCCTACCTTCTCGATGGAGGCGAGCGCCATAAGGAGAACTGTCTTCATCGTGAGATGAGGAAGAGCAGCATCCCCTAGGGGCTCGAAGGGGGGCCTGGTGAGACCTGTCAGGGCCACATCCAGGTCGCAAGAGGGTATGGAGCGTGGACGAGGTGGATTCCGCCTCCTAGTGCCTCTTAGGAACCTAATGACCAGGTTGTGCTGTCCTAGAGACTTCCCAGCAACTGAGTTGTGATGAGCGGCAATGGCGGCTGCATACACCTTCAGTGTGGAAGGGGAGAGGTTAGTCTCGAGTCTCTCTTGTAGGAAGGACAGCACGGACCCGATCGCACAACTCCGTGGGTCTTCTCCTCGAGAAGCACACCAGGTCGAGAAGAGGCGCCACTTTTAGGCGTACAGTCACCTAGTGGCACGTGCCCTAGCCTGAGAAATGGTAGCTACCACCGCCGGGGGCAGACCACTCAGGATCTCCTCGTCCCGTCCAGGGGCCAGACATGGAGGTTCCAGAGGTCTGGCCTGGGATGCCATAACGTGCCCTTCCCCTGGGAAAGCAGGTCCTTCGTCAGGGGAATCGGCCAGGGGGGAGCTGTCGTCAAGAGCATTAGCTCCGAGAACCAAGTCCGGTTGGGCCAGTGTAGCGCAACGAGTAACACTTGATGCTCCTCTTCCCTGACCTTGCACAGGGTCTGTGCAATGAGGCTCACTGGGGGGAAGGCGTACTTCCACTTGTCCCGCGGCCAGCTGTGCGCCAGGGCATCCGTGCCGAGGGGTCCCTCGGTCAGAGAGTACCAAAGCGGGCAATGGGTGGTTTCGAGGGAGGCGAACAGGTCTACCTGGGCCTGCCCGAACTGCACCCAAATGAGCTGGATTGCGCGGGGGTGAAGTCGCCACTCTCCGCGAGGCGTCGACTGACGAGAGAGCGCGTTGGCTGTCTGGTTCAGGTCGCCTGGGATATACGTGGCACGCAGGGAGCGGGTCACCTGCTGACTCCACCAGAGGAGGCGTCGGGCGAGTCGTGTTAACTGTAGTGAGCAAACGGCACCCTGACGATTGATATACGCTACTGCCGTAGTGCTGTCCTACCGGCCCAGCACGTGCTTGCCCTGCACGAGAGGTTGCAGCCTCTTCAGTGCGAGTAGCACGGTCCACAACTCTAGGCAATTGATATTCCAGCGCAGGCGGGGGCCCGCGGGGGAATTTTCATTGGCCTTTTCTAAGTAGTCGGAAGCGATTGGTTCTCAGGGACGAACCCCATCTGTCGGCTCGACACAACGTCGAGAGACCGACAGAAAGGGAACTCATCTTAAGACCCATGCGTTCCGTTCTGATGCACTTCCTCTGGCTGTCTTTGCATACAAAAACAGAAGTAGCCTACCCAAGGAAACTGACTTTTGAGTCACAAGAGACCCCAAACCAGCCTAATTATAAAGAGCTCGACAAATTGGTGGGCTGCTTGAACAGATAACCAACTGATCAGTCTTTAAGGAACAGTCCACACAAATATAAAAATTCTGTCCTCGTTTTTTGACCCTCATGTCATTCCAAACCTGTATATGACTTCTTTTGAGCAACACAAAATTAGATATTTATTTTCTTCGCATTCACAAGAATGAATGTCTCAGTGGTTTGGCTTACATTTAGAAGTAAAATGGGGGCCAATGTTGTTTGGTTACCAACGTTCTTCCAAATATCTTCTTTTGTGATCTGCAGAAGAAAGAAAGTCATACAGGTTTGTAATAACATGAGGGTATGTAAATGATGAAAGATTTTCATTTGCGAATTGCAACCAACGGCTCGCTCCTCGGTACAATTAGCCAGGTTTGGAAAACATGTAGTTTTGCGCATGCCTGATGTGTACGGCAAACTCTTAGAACTGAAGAGCGAAGGAATGCTTGACTACCCATGCAGAAAACCAAGCCAATGACTCAGAGCAGGGCGACATTATGTGTGAATAACAAGGGTGAGCGAAAGAAAGATCAACAGAGACCCCCAAGGTCTCGGTTGCCTGACCAGATTATTTCCCCACCTCCAGCACTGACATACACAGTCTGTCCTAATCATTTCTATCCTGCCCTCCACACTTCACTACTCCGAGCCCCCTGAGAAACACTGGCAAACCAAACAAACCCTGAGGGAGCCAGCGAAGTCATGAGAACCAACCAGTCAAAAAGATTGGGTACACAATGAAGCGTGAGTTACAGCCTGGGAACGACATTCCTTTAAGATGTACCACAGGTGTTGGCTTCAAGAGATTTAGAAAAATAGAGTTTTTAAATTAAAAGTTGGAATAGTAAGTAGGCATGGTATGTGTACTTTATGTGTTGTTGTCTTTTTAATATGTAGCCAGGTGGCAACTCTTGAATTACCTGTGTGTGCAGGTATGTACATTAATGCACACTTAAAGGAACAGTTCATTCAAAATTTGTTTTTATCAATGAAATTCAATTGTTGTCATGGTACCATGACCTACATGACAAAAGCACACCATGTTTCCCAGGATCTGCCCAGCTCATGGTGCTAAATATTATGCACATATAGCTGTGTATGTGTTTGGATGTAATGTAAGTGTAAAAGGGTTAAAGAAGAGGAAACGTCACCGGTCAGTTCTCCCTAGGCCTAATAAGGCAGATAACTGCTGCCGATAATGTACGTGTCATGATTGTGTCAGTACTTCCTGTTCTCCTGCTTTAGACACATAATGCATTGGCTATATGTTCTGTTATGACAGCAATAGCACATACTGTATACTGAATGGCACAAAATGTACAGAACAAATGACGTAACACCCTATTTGCTGTTCCTGATAAGGCAGTGTGTACTTCCTGTTCTAACCTGTGTAGCTCACCTGCAATTGCCTGCCGATTGGTGTCAGCTGCTGGGAAACTGCTTAAAAGTCAAGGACACACCCAGGCTGTACAAAAAGGGAAGCAGCTTTTCTTTTTAGTCAGTTAATGACCCCAAAAAAATCTGTCATAATTTAGTCATCGTCTTCTGTGAGTATGACTTTTTCTTCCGTAGAACATTAAAGGAATTTTTTGTGTACTGCTTGCTATAAATCATGCTAAGGAATATCATGTCCGACATCAAGATGTATGATTCATGAACAAAGAGTTTTGTTCAGTCTGATCTTTCTAATGAGTCACATGGTTCACAAAATTCATAATTTAAACAACACACGAGAAAAAATATGACATTTTTGGGGGGTGAACTATTCTTTAAACAGACATCTATTTAAAGGGGTCATATGGCGCGAATACGTGTTTTTCTGTGTCTTTGGTGTGTTATAAGTTGCCCATGCATGTATTAGACACGTAAAATTGCAAAAATGAAAGTGTCGGAACAAAAGATACATTCTATCTAAAAGCGAATGCTCAGCCAGACCTGCCTGAAAAGCCTCGTGTAACCACACCCCCACAAATCCACGTCAGTTCGTGGTATGATTTGACCAAGACCGCCCAAATGTATACGCAAGTAAGATGGGCGCACCTGACAGCACAATTGCTTTGGAACCTGATGTTCCAAATATGGTAAGAGGCGTTACATTTCCGACACACGCTTGCATTATTCAACCAATCAGAGAGCTTTTCAGAGTGATGAGCTTTGGGCGGGGCAAAGAGGAGATACAAACATGCACGGTATGTGAAAAAGACAGCGTTTATGAACCTGAAATTGTGTATACACATTGCATTACATCTAAAACAAATGATAATATTCATTTTAGCCCTGTCATTTGACCCCTTTAAGCCATCCAAGATGGTTTCAGACAGGCTTCAACACCATGATGTCACATTTAATTCACCAGTCATTATTTACTCACCCTCAAGTTGTTCCAAATCTGAAAATATTTCTTCGTTCTGATAAACACAGAGAAAGATATTTGGAAGTACGTTTGTAACCAAACAGTTCTGGGCCACAATTGACTACTATTGTAGGAAATCTACTATAGTAGTCAATGGTGCCCCAGAACATTCTTTAAAATGTCTTCTTTTGTTTTACACATAAATACATTTTTACAACTTAGGGGTGAGTAAATGATGGATTTTCATTATTTTGGGGGAACTATCCCTTTAAGAGATAAATATGCAATGCCTATATCTCTGTAGAAATGAAATCGTAAGTTTAAACAAAATACATCCACGACTTTAAATTGCCAAACCGTGCACACAACATAATGAAGGATACATTCAGTCATGAAAGAATGCAACTACTGTATGATGCCATCTGAAACTAACCAGAGTTCGGCATTTTAGTAAACAAGATGTAACAAACATTTATTTTGTTTTGTGTTTTGCTGCCTTCATGCCTCTGTGTATCAGCTACAATTTTCAAGACACAGGTCTCTTTCTGTCTCTCTCTCTCTTTCTCCCTCCCGTTTGGCATTTTGCACTGCAGGAGTGTCTTCAACAACATACCATTTTCTCCTAAATTTCCCTCTAATGCAATAAATGTCCGTTGATTGCCAGTTCTGGTATTTTAGTGTCTTTTAAATTCCTTAGAGGCAGTGTCATAACAGTGAACTCAAAAGAAAATGGCTTTTGTTGAAAACTTTAAATGGTAACTGTCCTCCAAACGTATAAAATGGCTGCTTGAATGGACCTCATGTGTTCATGCTCTTCTTAGAAGTTGTGCCCAAAACAATTTTTTCAATTTAATGGTTCTTGGTAAAGTGATGTACTGTAGGGTAGCTTCAGGGTAGCTTGTGTAATGTTCTGCAAAGATTCAACAGTTCGCCATCAACTAATTTTGATTGATGATAGACCTCGTAAAGCCAACAACTGGAGCCCCGGGGGTTTTCAAAACACTCAAACATCAATACTTAATATCATCTTCACAAAGATCTCTTAGCATATTAATGACATGCAAACCTCAAAACTCCATTTAAGACAAGTGTCATTTGTTGTCATGTTCAATTATGTAAATACGAATTAAGCCACAATGTATTATTGATTGTATGCACACCGATCAAGAATTAGAAGATCGGGTTGGACATGGGACATTGGGGAAAAGCATTCTGGAGTATGGATTTTGGTTCAGGTGTGCTGGAAGTTCTCTAGGTCCATTGCTGTCTCACTGCACGACTAAAAAGCCTAGAAGCATAAACACTGGAGTCTGATTCCTGCCAATAGCCTGATGGATTCCTGGAAAACCTTTGTTTTCCCCGCTGTGCACCAGACACTAAAAATACACCTGCATTTGACAAATAGGAGAGGACATGGCTCATTGGGTGCTGTGGCAAAAAGGGAGTACATTTACTGGAAATCTGTTGACATCATGATGACAAGATATTTGTGGATTGTAAACCCTAGTACGTTTAAGTAAGGGATAATCCACAGCTAGCCGTGCGTTAAAGGGTTTTAATGCACGACGTGGAGGCCAAGAACCACCCGATGCGAAGCGGATCTAAATTTTAGATCAAACAGGTGAAAATTACAGTGATTTTGCAAGTTAAATTTCAATTGTAATCAAACTTGCTGGAGCTACCTGTGCATTAAAGGGTTTTAAAGCACACCTTCCAGCCAATCAGAATCGAGTATTCAAAAAGACCATGGTATAATGAGTAATAGAGTTTGCAAGTCTATCAAGCAACAGTTGTGAATGGCATTTCTGTCTGCAACTTGTGTCCTATTAACCACCCACAATCCAGTTATACATGTGCTATTTGAAGCACCTGAAAAGCATTTATCTGTTAAAGAAATAGTGCCACACTTTATGTATTTAAAGTCATTGTTTGTGTTTTAGTGCAAGTACTGAAGAGGGAGAGGGATGGTTGTGCACGTTTTCAATTGATTTTCTGCAACCACCTCAGGGCTGCTCTCTGAGGCCAAGTTCAACACCGGCAAATGCACTGTGCAAATTTGCACTGTAACATGATTTGCATTCATATTACAATATTAAAAGTTGTCTTAGGGTGCAATAAGTTTATATTGAATTCCTCTCTAGCTCAGGTTGTTGTTTATGTGATCGTGGCTAGTTTGTGTGTGCCTATATACGCCATGGTATGTCCTTTTGTGTATTCATACATCTTCTGCGTGTAAACACCAGGGCCAGACCCCAGGAGCAGTGTGGGAATATGTCTTGCCACATGCACTGCTCCCATTGAGGGTCTCGGGTTCCTTTGGCCTCTTCTTCCATCTCTGGATCTCCATGTCTGGAACCCTTCCCAGAAACTTCGGCCTGGGGAAAAGACTAAGACCCCTCTCCCACACACAAACCCAGACCCAGCCTTTAGCACTCTGCCAAATATGGACGCTCAGTACACTCACGCAGTTTCTAAATATAGCCTGATATGCACATGATGTGTCATTTAGAATAATATTAGTGGCACACATGCCCTAAAGCGGGTCATTGTCTCTGGGATCGGCTAGTTGAGAACGGGAGGGCAGTTGGTAGCATGTGGGTTGTGTTCTTGCTGGTCTATTGTTGGGTAATTCAGCCCAAAATGTCTCTTTTACAAGCAACTAAATTGAAATGCAGTTTGGCAAGTTTTAAGATGCCCCTTTTTAAGGCTGTTTACATCTGGTATTAAGATGCGTTTTGGTAGAACGGATCACAAGTTGACGAAGAAGTCATACCCGTTTTTACCTGGTGTTTCAAGCCACATTTACACAAAGAAAACAAAAAAGTTTTTGTTTGCGTTTTTAAAAAGTCAGCGTGGTCCAAACGATTGCACAAGCGCACAGTACCGGATGCCGGCATTATTGTTTTTGTTATTCATGCAACCGAACACATAACATGCATGCGTGTGATGTCAGCTTTCTGACATCATGAGTGGACAAGCTTAAAACATTTGAAACCCCGTTTACACATGTATTTAGTGTGTTCACTTGTGATTCAATCGACCAAAACTTGACCAACAATCTTAATATCAGGTGTAAAAAGGGCCTAAGATGCTCCTGACTAACACTGAAAATCAAAAATATCGCTCTACCTGGGCAGCAACTTGTGTGTCATACAAATAATGTTTTTCAGGTGAAGCACATAAGACTTTGTTGAATTGAGTTTAGGTTAACCATTTGGGTGACGCTCTAGATTACGGTCTGCAATTTACCACATAATTAAACAGAATTTCCAGCGTAACTATGACAATAATGTACTTCTATAGTACACATCTGTAGGTAAAGGGGAACAATATGCAAAGTATGGGAATAGAATTCAGGACATTTTTTAAATATTTATACTGAAAGTACTTTAAAACTAAGGGGTAACTATTTTAATATAACGTGGTACATGCCTGCAGTATGCTATATGACAATCTTTGCGTGACCATACACTAAATTTTGTAATCACAATGTACCCATAAATAAGCTACCGTGGATATTAATTAAGTACGGGGTTCTTGTTTTATTATTATAGCAAACATGAAACAAGGGGAAATGCTGTGTTCAGTTTTTGTGCAAACAAAATGGCATGAATGAAGCACGCAGACTGTCTGTCAACTGTAAATTTGACTTGAGTTTTGACTTTAGGATTAATTTTTATTTGATTGATTTTAAGATTGTTGTTTACAAATAATTTCTTTTAATTATGAGTTATTATGAGTTATCTTGATGAGATTTAATGTACAAAATCAATGCTGATCTTTTTATCTTTTTTTATTATTTCAAGAGCGGTTTGATTTGGATGTTTATATGGCATGTGGTTCCCTCATAATTATTTTTTTCCCCTTACTCTTACACCTTTATTCCCCAAACTTTACATATTGTTCCCCTTTATCTACAGATATGTACTGTAGAGTAACATTATAGTTACAATTAGTTACGCTGTAAATCCTGTTTAAATCTAAAGCATTACCACCATTTGTTTAAACAACACAATATCTTTTTTGACACTTTTTGTACTGATCAAAAAGTGATTTATACTTTTTAATTAACTTTTATCTCACATCTATAAATGCTAGTAACAATGCATTCTGGGATTGCCATTCTGCAAAATATACATAACCATAAGGAGGGATCTTAGAGGACTTTAATTATAAATTAAATTAAGTTTAATTATACTGCCTACTTAACAGTATGATGCTTTTAAATCACTAGGTTTGGAAACGGAGCTAAAATACGCTGTGGATCCTTTTGCAATATCACACAGCTGCAAACACAAATATACACAACCACCACACCTCTCCTTTCCGAGCCAGAACTAGCCCAATAAAATCAGACAGCTTTAATGCTTTAATGTATGTACAGAAATCCACAAGGGTTCTACTGCATGAAAACAAAAGTCCCAATTTCCCTGAGGTCATTTCTGTAGTTGTACAAGAAGTAGAATAGGAGACCAGCAGCTGTGCTTCCATTTATACCATTCCCATGGCCAACCGACTCGCCGCACAGTAATCACGGAACCCTACATCTTCCCCCACACAATCTCAACTCCTTCACCATCCTACCTCACCCTGTAGGCAGGTCTCATGTCTTCCTCCCCCACTGCCGGTCGAGGGGGAGAGAACATACAGAATAGCCATTTCAATGCTAATGGGTATCCACCTCACAAGCATAAGATGAATGTACTATAGCTACATAAACATGGTTACTTCCAGAAAATAAGTGCATAAGAGACATGCCTTGTAAGAATCCAAGTGTTCTAAGAATCATTAGAGAAAGCCTAGCGAGACACGCTAGGTCGCCGGCTGGTCCCTTACACAGTCGAGATCAATAATCCAGAAGAAAACCTCTCCCGCTTTTGAAATGGGAAAGAATGGATTCAACTTTCTGGAGTGCTGAAAGAGAAGAAAATACAATTGCATGTGATATATGATGAAGGCAGAAGCAGTATGGCATCCTGCGCTCTTTGAATTGATGATTATAGATCTTAAGTGCGGTTTTGTATAAGAAACTGCACGGAGGTGATTATTGCACCAATGGGCTGATTGGAAACACACAAAAGAACACAGCGATTCCATACATCATACATACGGACCCTCCACAGTCCTTCCAGAAACACTGATAAACCTCACCGCAGCTCAGTGTATTGGGATCTCAGGCAGCTGTACACTGAACCTTTATTCCCACTGTATGGAGCTAATAATGCTCCACATGGCAGTCAGCATATGTAGGGCATTAATATTTAAGACCAGAGACTGAAGAGGGTAGGAATGAGAGCGGCCTTTTATGACCAGAGAAAACATTACGTATTAATAGTCTTAATAGTCAAACACCTCATATAACTGAAACACACAATATGCATGCAAGTCATATATCGAGAGGCAGTTAAGCTAATTCCAAACCAGCACAGTTGTTAATAATAACATGAAAGTAAATGTGCACATTTTTCAAATAATTTGCTAGGGAAGCACTGGGTGAACGTGTTATTTTAATTTAACAGTTTGGTGAAATTACAATTTCTAGTTGATGCATCATCAACAAACCCATTCATGTATGTTAAAGGTCTAGTGCATAAAATGTAGTGGCATCTAACGGTAAGGTTGCGAATTGGAAACAGCGGCTCACTCCTAAAATACTAAAATGTATAACATAAACGATTACAAACTTTTATAAAATATAAAATTGATCATAAATCAATTTGTTTTTATTAGAGTGATGTTTCACAGCCTCACCTGTGGCAATATAGCACAACAGTAAAATTATTTATTTCATGTTCTATGATTTATGTTGAAATACATACTGCACAAGACAGAAAGAGACACAGACACAGAAAGAACAAGATTATAGGAGATATATACAGCATGTTGAGTTTGAAGGCAGAAAGAAATGTCTTAAGCCGGCGGCAACGCAGGTGATTCATCTATACATTAATTAACAACCCATCTTCAGTTAGAAGATTCATTTCATTTATGACTCATAATGCATAATTAAGCCCTGCTCTTCCTGTGAAATTACTGTCTGGCCATTGTCTTTCCAAACCTCTCAGCGTTTCTGTTCTTTTAAACACACACATAAACACACAAAATACATCGAACCTCTGGTTTTGCCACCCCCCTAAATGGCTGACTAGTAGACCAAAGCAGATTTATCCTCAAGTGACCTCAGTCAGATGAAAAAAATTGCTGAAGCAAAAGCTGAAATGAAGAGGGCTTGTGTCAGTTTGAAATATATATTTACATCCTAAGAGCTCTCACATTTCTGCCATCTTGGCAGCACATTTGCAGAGAACCATGGCAGGCTGATTTAGTCAAGCTCTAGGATTCACATATTAGTTTATAATTATTTTACAGTAATCTTTCACTTAGATCTCTTGGTACCCTGCAAGGGCTGTTAATGCCCGCAGTGGCTAAGGTAAAGGGGCACAAACCCAGACCAAAGGGGGTAATTATGCCAAACCAGCAGTGCCACTGTCTGAAAGACTAACCACAAATATGAGCTACCACATCATTGTGCCATCATGTTTTCCTGTATACAGTATGTTTTCTCTGTGTGTGTATGTCTATTTCTGAATGATCAACTCAAGTGGACTCGGCTAATTGTGTCTGAAAAGTGATACCCTTCTATTTTTCCATTTATATTTGCAACAAACACAGTATTCATTATGTATTTGGCAATATCGGTGGACATCGACTCTTTTACTTCACTGGCTAAAAAATGCTTTTGTTCCACCGCTTTTTTTTTTTGAGTCTTGAAATGTTTATCCCAAAAACTGTAGCAGTAATGAAAGGGTTTGACTGTGGAGCGTTTCAGAACAACGTGATATAACTTGCACAAATTTGAAATTCATATCTGAATGATGAATTCACTTACATGAAGTTACAAACAAGTGAAAGTATCATTATTCATTCACACTAGCACACTCAAAACATCACGTAGACACGGACTGTATCATATTTTTATTAGCACCGTGTGCTGAAAAGATCCAATGTGTATTTTTTGGAGGATCTTTTAACAGAGATGCAATACATAACTATGTCTTCAGAGGTGTATAAAGACCTTACATAATGAGGCGTTTTTATTACCTCAGAATGAGCTATTTCTATCTACTGTTCATACACTGCAGGGGCCTGTTTCAATAAGGAGGTTCAACCAACACCGAGTTAAAATATGAACTCTGAGTTGATTTACTCAGAGAATCGCAACTCTGAGTTTTCGGTTTCAGAACAGGTGATTTCAATTAGTTCAATCCACTCTGAGTAAGTTCACTCTAGGTTACGCGCGTGCACCATTGATTTAAAAAGCCATCATCAATTGAGCGAAGATAGCACGATTCACCATGGCAACAGCACCAAAAAAAGCAACATGGCGGCAGAAAGCACATGAGAGTGAGGCACACTTTCCGCTCGATTTACTGATGTCCTGAAAATGACTTAAGTTTAAATTAATAAATTGATACCAATAAACAAATAAATTAATAATTAAATGAATGAAACAACAGAAATAATAAAAAAATCATATGTTCTCACTCGCCATGAGTGCTCTAGTTACGCAAGTAAGACGTCATGGTGTATAGGACACCTGTAGGGCGTCAGACTCTCGTGCAAAGTTAGACTGATCGCCGGTTCGAATCCTGCTCTGAACAGATTTCACTTGGAATGGATGCATGTCAAATTTACTTGTTTATTACCTTTATCGCTTCATTTCTGCATGTATGTCTGTATTTATTCATTTCTTTATTCATGCACTTTATTTATGTGTAAGGATGGACGAGATATATTTTGATACATCTAATTCACTGTAAAGAAAAACGGTACAGTTTTAATAAAAATGCACAGGGAAATGACAAAATTCCACTCGGTGCTCTCCTGAAATCAAAGTACATTCCAATGAATTAATGCAGCCTCTTCATGAATCCTCTATAAAAGCACATATGACGTACAGTATAAGTCACTGAGATGGTCTCTGTGTACTCAAAATGTGTGCCATGAATGACTGTATTAATGAATGAATGGATGAGTTACACCACTTGCGCTTTAAAAGGGGGAGGAGATCGAAATAAACTCTGGGTTTACCAAAGAAAACCTGCTCCCGACCAGGTTAGGTTCACAGAGTAAGTTACTATGGTTACTGACTCTGAGTATAAGATACCTCTCCTTTAGAAACGGGCTTGAGTTACCCCGCTTTCTCAGGTTTGACATACCTCACATTCTGAAACGGAAAACCCAGAGTTTCCCTCATTTCAGGGTTAATATACTCAGAGTTTTCACTAAACCTCCTTTCTGAAACGGGCCCCAGGTCCCCTTACATGGAATTCGACATGTTGTTTACATTAGCCCTAAATGGACAAACTGCTCTGCAGAGCACGTTTCATAAATGTTTTCTCCTTTGGCAAAGAAGTGAAAACGTGGCAACATCTTTGTCCTGTGTCAGCCACCATAGTGCTTTGAAAGGGAGGGGGGAGCGGTGGACTGAGCCGTTATTTGCAATTCGCAACCTGCCACTAAAATTCTCACACAGGACCTTTAACGTCAAATTATTATTTTGAACTTCTTTCAATTGCATATAATTAAATTCCAGAAAATGCTACTGCAATTTAAAACCTATACTAACATCTTGGGTTAAATGCAGAGGTCACATTTCGTTGCCTTGTACTTGTACATGTGCAATGACAATAACGTTGAATCTAAATCTAAATCTAAAATCTTGTAGGCCAGTTCAAAATATATTTTTGATCTTATTAATGTAAAGAGAGTCAATTATTTTGCACATCGCAACTTTTTTAGTGCACCTCTGTGTGCCATAGGATTTGTATTATAACGCTGTTGTCCGATGCCACATGCAACTCTATTAACATATTCTGTAGTGCATTTGGGCATTTTCATGTATCCTGCCTCTCCCTCTATTTTTTTTTCTTTTTGCTCTCCCCCTGTTGTTGGTCCTTCTCTTTGTAAAAATGCCTCAGGCCAACACACACAAAAAAGAGAGGGAGTGGAAAGAGAGAGATTGGACACCTGTATGTGACCCAGTATGAACTCCACTAAGCCATGAGGGAGAGGAGAAGAATAAGGGGGAGATGGAGAGTAAAGGAGTAATAGGAGGGTTGATGGAATCCCCACCATCATTACTGGATTCCTCTCGAGATCACCACAGGGGCCAGTCTGAGAGAGAAGCACAATTAGAGCTTCAGGCCTGGTCGCATGTTAGGCCAATTTCATTCAGTTAGGCTGCGATTTCATTTAATGTGCTGGGTGTGTTTTAGGGTTTTTATTTTCATTTGTCTTTGTTGATCTCAGAGGCGAAAGGAAAAGGTGAATATTTCGACCATTGACATAAACTATGTTTTTAACATTTTCGGATGCAAATTCCGGTGCGAAAGCCAAATGAACTTTTTTCAGGATTGCTGTAAATAAAACTGTTCAATCAAATTATATTTGATTTTAAGAAATATGTGTGCTATATTATTTTAGATCTTATACCCTTATACACTCTTTAAAAAAGGTGCTTTAAAAGGTTCTTTGATGCCATAGAAGAACCTTTTGGTTCCATAAAGAACCTTTAACATCTAAATAATCTTTCTGTTTCAAAAAAGGTTCTTCAGATTATAAAAAAAGTAAGAAAGAGATGGTTCTTTAAAGAACCTTTGACTGAATAGTTCTTTGTGGAACCAAAAAATGGTTCTTCTATGGCATCGCTGTGAAGAACCTTTTAACCAGTGTACATTAACTTTTTAAGCCTTTTAGCCGTATAGATTATGTGATGCACATAGTTGCTGTCTACATAGAGCATTCCCTTATTCATAGAGTCCCTTATACTTTCCCTTCCAGTTAGTCTCTTGTCTTTCATGGGGTTTAGAACAGAACTATTGTCTCAATTGCCTGTTAATCCCTTCAGCAGGTCATTTTACACTATTTGCTGACCTAAAGCTCACCTTGATGTTCTCTGCAGATTTGTGCCTTGCGATGCTTGCAAGTACAATGATCTTAAATGAATGACCCCCAGGGCTCTACTTTTTTTCACAGCTCTTGAATGGAGATCTCAGTATGGACAGATAAAGAAATCCGAAATCACATAGAACCTTTCAAAAAACGACTATAAAGCTTTTTGATGGAAAACCCCAGATGGCCATTTGTTCTCCACTGGAATCCAACCATAATCAATGAAGTCTTGCAAGACATAATGCTCTTCGTATTGAAATGATATAAGATGGTTTATCTCGCTATTCATTCCTCTGAGGTCACCTGCTAAACAATGCAGCCCTATATATCAAAGATCGATTCCATGATGAGAAGAAACAATGAAGCAGCGATGCGCTTGTTGTTTCAGCATCATCTAACCTGCTTAACTTCCACCTACTCAGCTAGATGCAAAAGTTGCCCCTCATTCATTGTAGTGTCCCCATTGCTTCAGCGGCGACCCACATTCACATGATCAATATAGTCCAGCTATACATTTCCTCCACCTCTTGAATTATGAGGCATTAAGTTCATCTGGTTCTCCCCTTTCCACATACATGGTAAAGGTCAACTATATAGAAGAACATACACTCTTATTAAAGCAGTTAATGTGCTGTGCGAGTAGATCTAGTGAGGTTGCCATGGAATCTAGGCCACTCTGGAAAACATTTGTGTAGGTCCAGACATGGTCTAATCCATATTCACCACAAAGCGGGTTCCCCACTCCACCTGCAAGAGAAAAACTTTATTTCTCACAGGTTAAAGAGAGCTAAAGAGACTTAATGGAGTTCTCAGTTTGTGTCAAACTTTGGTGTTGTGGGCAAAATTCGAGAGGGTTTAAATCTAAATGAGATACGGGTGAGGTTGCCGAGGTCATTTTTACAGAAGAAAATTCAGAGAAAGTAAAAAATCTGTTTGGTCCATTATATTGTGTAACACAGGGGTTAGCAAAAAAAAAAATTCTTCTTATTACTCTGTCTACGTTCCCAGCCCAAACAGTATGAATAAATCATGCAAATTGCCATTGCCATTATGCTTTACTGTTTAACACTGCTGTTATCCCCTTCACTATGTCATGTGCTGATAATGTAGTGCGCATCTCATCTCATCTCTCATCTTATTGATGTAATTTTGATTCACCTTTATTATGCTTTGTGTGTGGAATGGTATAGGGCTGTGCAATACAGAATGATAAATTGTCCCAAGATAATATTCTGCAGAGACCCTCATTCTTAAACATCGCTCACAGTCACATCTTTCAATTTATTCAAACGTTTATTTTGAGAGTGAAATCCAACAGACGAGCAAACTGACCCATGACAGGCAGCTATACTGCATTAAAATGCCTGAAAGAAAATACTAATGAAATGCCAAATGATGGATTTGTTTTGACCCATTAGACCTGTCCGTGCTCAGTGTGTTTATTTCATGTCTGCTGTTAATTTTCATATCAAATTATTGGGCAAACTTATTTTTATTTATGAGGTATCCTTGTAATTTCTAGGCTACAATATAAGTGCACATCCAAGTGATCAGGAATTTCTCACGTTCATGTTATTTCCTACAAAAATCTGAATTGGCGTGATGTCGATAAAAGAAGGGCTCAAGCATAAGGAAGATACCACCCTGAACTATTTGATAGAGAGAAAGAGTACCAGTCAAAAGTTTGGAAACACTTATCCTTTATTTTGATGTTTCCACCTTTTAGAATAATAGTAAGCTCATCCAAACTATGGAGTAGCACAACTGTAACTTTCAGTCACCTGTAGCTTGTCCTTTTTGCATCGCCGCTCTCCTCTTCTGCAGAATTGTCTAAGATGGGGAGTGTTACTATTCAGCCAGGGTTCATATTTATCTTTATACTGTTTAGGTCTCAAAGGAGCAATAGTATCTAAGACATTGGTACACAGCGAATTAAACATATTGAGAAGTTCATCAATATTTTAAACTTTAGCACAATATTCTACTGAAATCATATAACATTCCTTTTCAAACATTGCAATGAAATCCTCAGCGGCTGATGGGCCGAATAGGTCCACTCATGACCATTTTACAGGTTTCCTAGTTTTAACAGTACAGCATGGAAGCTCAATAGTAAACACGACAGGCCTGTGGTCAGAGAAACTCAACTCCTCAATTTGGACATCTAAAATGGATAGACCATGAGACAGGACAGGATCTAATGTGTGGCCGTGAATATGTGTTGGTTCCTTGACCCATTGAACTAGATCACATGCATCAATGAGATTTGCAGTCTTTAGCTAAAACTGTAGAATTACAACAAACATGAATCTTAAAATCACCAACAATTGAGAGCCTGTCATATTTGGGAGTGATAACTCCTAAAAAGTCTGAGAATTTGTTGATAAAATCTTTGTTTCATTTCGGTGGCCGATACACCACTGCTACAACCAAAGGGTTAGTCTGGTCCAATGAGAAAAGCTGATCTTCAAAAATTATGTATGGGTCTGTTTCAAGAGTCCGACAGCAAAAGCTGTTCTTAAAAATAGATTCCAGCCCTCCAGCCCGGCTGGAAAGTCGGGAGTAGTTTAAAATGTTATAATTGTGCGGTACGAGAATGGCTGGTATCTCCGGTGGAGAGCCACGTTTCTGTCACAAGTAAAAAATCCAAGCTGCCAGTGGTTATATAGTCATTTAAAATAAACGTCTCGTTCCCGAACGATCCAGTGTTGACTAAAGCCGTTTTAATAGATGTAATGTCACTGACCGGTTACCGCCCCGTCAAAGAGTATAGATACCAAGAGGCGAAACTCTGGTGCTTTTTGAGACACAGCGCGGCTGCCATTTTGGGGTGAAAATGCATTATAACTGACATGGTTTCTAGCGAGCCAAGGCTTTTGTCATCATGTGTTATTGTCATTCAGGTTGAATTTCAGCTTTAATGTATTTTTTTTAACAAAGCAGCTGATATTGCCAACACGACAGCAAAAAGCCGAGTCGCTTTCACCCCGAAATGGCAGAAATCACAGAGCGCTGGTGTTGCAATGGAACGTTCTATTGAGATTCGTCTCTTGGTATCTATACTCTTTGACCCTGTTTTCCTCTCCTCCTACGCCGTCTCCTCCAAGCTAGAGCATACGGCTCACAGCGCAGCCACACAGGTATGGCTGTCAAGCAGGGGGGAGGTGTAGAGCTGAAGCCCTGACCGCTCATGTCTTTGTTGCAGCACAACTCCATGGCGTTTTAATATTAATCAGCGTTTGATGCTCATACATTAGCGCTGGAACCACATATTGAGCAGCATTTTGGCTTATATGTGATAAAAAGTATATCGACGCAAACAAAGACACAAACACATGGAGGAACAGACGCTTGCCATGAACACCGGCGCCATCTTGAACTTGTCCAACAAAGCGATTTTTTTCAGTGTGTAATAGAAAGTCAAGTAGGCGATATTAAATAATTAGCAGATGATAAATGTGACCCTGGATCACAAAACCAGTCTTAAGTAGCACGGGAACATTTTTAGTAAAAGCCCAAAATACATTGTATGGGACAAAATTATCGATTTTTCTTTTATGCCAAAAATCATTAGGATATTAAGTAAAGATCATGTTCCATGAAGATATTTTGTAAAATTCCTACCTTAAATATATAAAAACGTTATTTTTGTGAGTGGATGGCCTGCTTCCGTGCCTCTGATGGACAACTTTAAAGGCGATTTTCTCAATGTTTAGATTTTTTTGCACCCTCAGATTCCAGATTTATAAACGTCTGTATCTCTGCCATATATTGTCCTATTCTTAACAACTCATACATCAATAGAAAGCTTAATTATTCAGCTTAAAAAAATCTCAATTTTAAAAAATTGACCCATAAGACTGGTTTTGTTGTCCAGGGTCACAAATGTATATGTATTGTAAGTATACAATATATGTCACAGTATATGTATTCTACTTTACCAAACCGACATTTAGAGCATTTGTGTGTCATAGTGTACAGGCAACACTCTAAACATGCTATTTATCCTTATTCATAATTGTGAATTGTTTTTGGTCATGTGCCTTCCACATTACTGCTTTTGATCTGTGGATTTCATTGTCAAACACCTCAGGGGAAATTAAAGATAATTGCAGGGAGAGAACACGGTGAAGAATAATAGCTAGCAGTGTTAGTTTAACCTCATATGACATTCTATCACTTTTACACAAATTACCTTCAGGCCATGTAAAAATTAACATCCATAAATCCATGTTTATTAATGATCTCTGGACTTCATCTTGGACTGTGTGTTTTATTCAGATGTTACATTCTATATTTATTCACCACACTTAATGGTGTCAACAGTCCGATCAGCAATGACATAACTAACAGCCTGTTGGATTCAACGACTTCCGGCATTTCCACATTTCCTTCCTTCCCGACCCTCGCGCTTGCTTCATTTCCTTCCGATCTCTCACAAGACACACGCGTCTTCCCACTCACACAAACAGCCCAAAAACAGACTACGTATCTATGCTACTCTGAGATTAAGAATGACGATTGAAATCAATGATCTCTGTTGGCTCCTCATTCTAAGCACTCGCACTTCTTTCTTTGGCTGATAAATGATTCATCCTCTCGTCAGCTCTGGACCGAGTGGGATGCAGAGGCGGAAGAGGATGTGGGACTGTGTGGAGGAGAGAGGCAGGTGCACGGAACCACCCCCGCAAACAAGGAAGAGAGGTTGAGTCCAAATCAGAGTTAAATTCTCTTCACCACCACCATACAAGAGAATGGGACAGCACTGATGTCAAACATGAGTGAAAAAATAGGGGAGAATTTTATATTTTCAAAATCAAACTTTTACTACAGAACTGTATTGTATAACATTATTATTATAACTAGTAGTAGTAGTAGTATTAGACCTCTCAGTCTAAAAAATATCACTGTATATTTCACCAATCTAACACTTCAGAGTAAGATTAACACAAAATAATTATCAAATTATTGTCAGAATGTTAAAATTTAAAGGGGTTTCTTTATCCGTTTCCTTTAAGGCGCATGTGGATAGGGCACTCTTTTGAATTTACAAATGAGCACAGAATTTAAAACACAGCACACTTAACTTTGCTGATAAAAGTTGATACTTTATGATTTCTCATTAAATATCCAGAATATCCCTTTTAATTGACTATACAGCATTAGGGCGTCCGGGACCCCAAACCCAATCTATTTATTCTCCAAACCAGCTTGTCCTCTACAAACATAAAGATAACCAACAATACAGATAACTGTAACTCTAAATTAATTTACACGCATTCTAAAACAGAGCATGGGGGTTAAAAATTAACTACAGAAGTAATATAGAAGTGTAAAAATTCAACTTCAAGAGACAAAAATATCAAAACCCTCAAACAGAAGGTAAGGTTCTTTCACTTGTTAAGATGGTATGTTTTCTACGCTAAGAATACAAATGACCTCTTACAGAATTCATCATGGGCTCAATATTTATTAAACCATACATCTTTAGAATTGCGTATCCATGTAATGGGGCATGAATATTGATGCTACGGGAAGAATATCTGATGAGAGAGGGCGGATACTGAATGCTCTAACAACAGTGCAATTGAATCAAATTCATATTACATGATCATAAATTGAGTTCTTTGTTGCTTTCTGCATAATGCATAGTATGATGTGGCATTATATGAAGAAAACAAAAAGAACGGAAGCAAAACAAGACTAAAAAAAGCTAAATCTTTTAAATGCTTCTTTTGGGGTACATGTCCAGGGAAAATGGGTACATGCATGTATAATAATTAGGAAGTCTGGAAGGAGGGTTTGTGGTGTAAATAACAACATGGATTTTCAGAAATTTCTTAGGGCAAAATTCTAAAATCTGCCGGTACTCCTCAGGGACAGATCAATGTCTGGGTAGAAGATAATGGTTAATTTATCATCATACATGGTCACGGTTAAAACTCATTCCACAGAATCTCTAAACCATGTGCACGTGGTACGGCTTCAAATTATATTTTGATGTGCTTGTAGTTTGTTATTGGAACTGGAAACTTTAAACTGTTGGGAAAACTGAAATCTTTGTAAAGCTGTAGCTTACCACTTTCCGTTAATGATTATTTAGATAAATTTATTTGTGGAGATTTTGGAATAAACTAAACAGGTAAAGAGGAGGTGAAGATGTGGTTGCTGTGTAAAATGGTCAATCCATGTGTCAATGCACAAAACGCGTTTCCACAAAAGAGAATAAATAATTTTTCTCTTGACTTGATTCGCAAAGCTGTTTTTCTATTATGAGGGCGATATTCCATTCACTTATTTCTGAGCATAATGATAGGCCTATTATAACCTATAAACCTATGTTTTTTACAGCAGTCTTCCTTATTAGATTTTCTATTAGACATTTTTTATGATTAATCTTTCGAAGATGTTGGCTGGTCCCCATAATAGCTGCTTTCAACCTTTACTATCATTGTGGAAAAGTAATCCGGACCACACACATACACATACTTCTCCACATTTCATTTTGAAATTAGTTTGATATAAACTATGATATATAATTTACTGAATTATATAAATTACTGATATAAATTATAAATCAACAAAAAAAATTGTAATACAGTATTTTGTATACTGGCTAGTTGCAAGGTTTATGGTCCTTTTCAGTACTCGTGAAACCATGAAAGGTTTATCCTGCGTGTTTGATGTGGGATAATCTACTGTAGCAGCAGTCCTTCAAAAAATTACAAATCTCAGTTTACAAGATAAAACACATTAACCCTCTGTTTAATCCTTAATTATTATAAACTGATTTTCTTGGCTGTAAAAATGCACCTTACTAAAATAGTGTACACTGTAAAATCAAATAGTATACTTTAATAGAAAAGTGCTAGTATGTTTACTTAATTTTGGCCAAAATGTTGATTTTACTAGACATTGTTAATTGTTGTTAACATTTTAAAATATATAGTTGACAGAACTAACAAAAAGTAAGTAAAATTACTTAAAATGTTGAAGACTTTTCTTTTGAGCATGCGTAATGAAGCACAACTCCCCTCCCCCACACCTTGCTGGAGCACATGGACTAAGGATTGTGAACTTCGCCTGATTTAAGGTAATTACCGTCTTTTTATTTGTTTTTTGGTTGGTTATTCATATTATTGGCACTTATTTACATTGATATTATCTTGTGTTGTCTTGTATCTTGTTAGGACCTTAAAACGTTTTGGTGGACACGTGTCGTTCTAAATATTAGATTCTTAAATTAGTTGTTGTCCGATTTCTAAGTGTAAAATCAGCAGCCAGGATGCTTGCTATTACTTTTAAAAATGCTTGATTTTTATTTACTTGGGCCTAATTAATCGGCCATGATATTGCGGGAAGTGACTTGCTAAAATTTGGAATTCATTAACGGCTGTATAATCGCTTTGCATCTTAATTGCAATCATCGCAGTTGTCATTATGAAAGTGTATTATTAGCTTGCCTTTTATAATCTTGTTAGTTATAACTTTCAAGTAGTGGTGTTTTAGGGCTGGTCGATAAAAATATACCTTTATCAATAACGATAGAAAAAAATCGATATAACCCTCCAAATTTAACATGTAACGTATATAGAAGTGAAGTTTTGTTGCATAACAACCCATGCGTAGACACTGGATCATAAACAGCGTTATATATTTTTTAGACCGTTCAAACTAGCCCGCATTTGCAACCTGCAGGTTTGGAAGGCACAACTTTAAAATGCATGCAAATAATAAACTTTCGTGATGATGATGTGCAATGCGTGTGATGTCAGAGAAATATACACTATTAAATTGTGGATGTAAATGTGTATCGCCCTGCATGGGCGCGTGTGCAGACAATGAACACTGTAGCACGAGTAACCATCTCTCTGTAAAAGCTAAACTTTCAAGTGATTTGACTCACAGACGTTTATTCTGACTTATGGCGCGTACACAGACACACTCATAGGTACAGAACAAAGTTCTCTTTCGCATCTTATTAGCTACCTAGCTGTAAAGTGCACACAAATTATATGAAAAACACACAAGGTTCACATAAACACAGTGGCCACTTTTGTAAGTTTATGTTAACGGTGGATGTGTATCAGGCTATCAGCCATAGCATTAGCTCTTAAAGTGACAGTAACCTAATAAACCTGTTTCTGTCTCTGTTATAGTAAGTCTAATTATTACCAAAACACTTGACAGTAATACAGATAAAATTGGGAAAACGTGAATAACACAGTGGTAAAATCCAAACCTTATTTTCTACTGGTCTTAATAACCATCAATATTGAATGATATGAAACATATCGATGATACATTTTTCAGCTGTATCGCCCAGCCCTAAATAAGAATATATCAAATTGTTTAAATAATTTTTACAGCATTTATCAGTGTTTGTCAATGTTAATACCAATAGAGCTGTTCATAGTTTGTTACAGTTAATTGTGGATTAAATAATGTTAATGTTATGTTAACTTGAAATGTTAATCATATGTTAGCATGTAAACAAGTTCCCCATCATTTTTGCATTTACCTTATTGGGCAGTTACATTACTGAAGTGGCCCTCACTGTATAAAAACACTAGTTTATGCCTATAAATTGTCATTAATGTTAAACCTTTTTCTTTAGGTTACCTGTTGATTACCCCCTGACATGCAGTGGAAATGTAAGTTATGCTCTTTTACATATGAAAAGAGGGCTCAGCTTCTTAAGCATTATCGCATAGACCATGGAACATATTCTAGAATTGTTCCAATACCGTGCCTCCATTCAGACTGCCCATGCACTTTCAAGTCTTTTAATGCTTTAAAAGTACATTTATCAAAAATCCATCCCCAGCAAAGCACTGTGGTATCAGGGAGGTCTAGTAGTACTGTAGTATGTTACAAGTGCCATGTTTGTGGCTTAGCTGAGCTATGCAGTGAAACAGATTATTTTGCCCATTTGCGTACTCATTTGAGGAATAATGAAAAAGTTCAGTGTCCTTTTAAAGACTGTTTATTTGAGACAAATGTGTACTCCTCATTTAACGCCCATAAAAGTAAGGCACATCACCACCATCAATGCCGTGGTCATTTTAAATTGGGAATTTTTTCAAGTACACAAGATAGCCAAACAGATGAATGTCCCACAGATGAAAGTCCAGCTCACCCTCTTATTGACAGCTCAGGCAGTGAAGATGAATGCGATATGGCAGAGGAACAAGGCCATTTGGGTGATACAAAACAAAAGCTTGAACACAATTTGGCATCACTTTTTCTAAAAATGCACACAATCTTGCATATTTCTGATAGCGCCACACAGGAAATTATTCAACAGTTGAATCAAATTAATTTATTGTCTGAGTCACTGTTAAGTAGCACAATACAGCAGATTATTGTTAAACACTATGGTGAGGCAGACAGCTCGGTTGTTAAAGAGCTTGTCAAGGCAGTTACTGACAGCAATGTGTTGTTACAGTGTACTAAAGAAGGAGGTCCTCTTTCCACAACCAATAGGAGAAATTCATACTACTTCAGAGAATTTCCAATGGTCATGCCTGTTGAATACAAAATTGATGATGATGATCAATATTATGTGTATGTCCCTATTATTCAAATGTTGCAGAAATTGCTGAATAAAAAAGAAGTTCTTGATAAGGTGCTGGCTTCAGGTGAGACCTCAGGGGGATACAGCAGTTACAGGGATGGCAGACATTATAAGGATGACTCTTTTTTTGCAGAAGATGATCACAGAATATGTCTTAACCTATATATAGATGATTTCGAAATGGCGAATCCACTCGGAACCTCACGAAAGAAGCACAAATTGTGTGCTATCTATTGGGTTCTTGCAAACTTACCAGCAAAACACATGTCATCTCTGCATACCATTCAGCTAGCTCTCCTGTGTAAAACAAATGTAGTTAAGAAGCATGGCTACTCAAAAATACTTCACCATCTAATTGAAGACTTAAAATGTCTTGAGCAGCAAGGAGTATTTGTCGAGCACTTGGGATCTTTTGTAAGGGGCTCTGTTCTGCATGTCCTGGCGGATAATCTGGGTGCCCATTCATTAGCCGGTTTTCAGGAAAGCTTTAGAGTGAATTACCCATGTAGATTTTGTATGGCCACAAGGGAGGAAATTAAAGTCAAGGAAGTCAGGTCAGGGTTTTTTGAAATGAGAACAAAAGAAAAACACCAGCAGCATGTCCAAGATGTTCAACAGGACAGTACTTTGCTGGCACAGTATGGTGTGAAGAGTAGCTGTCCCCTAAGTGAGAGTTTGAAACACTTTCATGCAATCGGTGGTTTCCCACCAGATCTCTTGCATGATCTGTTGGAGGGCATTGTCCCTGTAGAGATGGCATTGTGTTTACAGGATTTAATTGGCAAACATTACTTTTCCCTGGAATCCTTAAATGGTGCCATCAAACAATTCCCATACAAATTTTCAGATAGGACAGACCAGCCACAGCCTATTCCACAATCGTTTGCAACCAAGAAAACAATAGGGGGAAATGGCCACGAGAATTGTACCCTTTTGAGACTCCTCCCACTCTTGATTGGCCATAACGTGGGAGAGAATGAACATACCTGGGAAGTTCTAATGTTGCTCAAAGACATTGTTGAATTGAGTATGTCTGTCAAATTTACTGATGACACTGTGGAGTTTTTGAATTGCAAGATCTCAGAACACAGAGCTTTGCTGCAAAAAGTGTTTCCAAACTTTGTTCTCCGTCCAAAGCATCACTACGTAGAGCACTATCCTCAGTTAATCAGACTGTACGGGCCACTGAGAAGTCTTTGGACGATGAGATTTGAAGGGAAGCATAAGTTTTTTAAGAAAGTGATACGGGATGCACAAAACTTTAAAAATGTTCCCCTAATGCTGGCCAAGAAGCATCAAATGACAATAGCCTATCACATGGATGCAAGTTCCTTTTTCAAACCAGGCATACAAATGGATAGGGTCACTAGTTCACTTGTAACAGCCTTCCCTGAGAACATTCAAGAATATCTGCGTCTGAGGAGTCCTAATTGCAGCACAGTGCTCGTTTCACCCAGTGTTACCATTGATGGCATTAAGTATTGCCCAGACATGGTGGTTTCAGTTGGATCTTGTTCAGGTTTGCCAGAATTCATGCAGATTAAAAAGGTTTTGGCGATCAATACTGACATAATGTTCCTTTGTAAACTCCAGACTGCTTGGTTCGTTGAGCATTTGCGCTCTTATGAATTATGCAGTTTGCATTCACTGCAAGTTATTCTGCCATCTGAAATGAACGATCCCTTCCCATTGGCAGCCTATATTGTCCGAGGCCAGCTCTTTGTCACATTGAAACATTACATCTGCTGCTAAATAACACGATTGTATTTATTATTGTTTCTGTGATTTTTTTATTTATTTCTGAATTTCAGTTAGACATGTCAATGATACTTCGTGTTATTGTGCATGATGGTGACATCCAAAAAGTAGTAATTCCAGAAAAACCATCTGATCTCGTTGCCTTGAAACATGTGCTGCAAGAGAAGCTGCAGGTATCATATTCTTTCAATGTTCAATATGAAGACCCTGATTTTAGTAATGCATTATGCAATGTCAGTGACATCAATGATTTGCCAGAGAGGGCAACCCTGAAAATTATTCCTCTATCCACATCTCCATCTTCAAGTCAAGCAGACACAATAATTCTCTCAGGTTCTGATACATCGGAGAAGTTGTCTGCAGAAAGACAGAGTGAGTGGCCCGAGGATTTTGAAATCCCCAAATTTTCTGTAAACGTTGAATACCGTCTCCGTCAGGGAAACCTCGCTATTATGAAAGATGCAACTTATCTTAATGTTGGAAGAGACATTAAACATGATATACTGGAAACACTTGCAAGGGCTATGTACAACTTTAAGGCATATCCAAGAGATGAAGATTTTGCCCAAGTTGCAGCAGCGCTCGTCAAAGCACACCCATGTTTGAGTGAACCAGGCTCCTCAACAGGCTCAGCTGGTTGGAAAAACAGCCTGAAATTTAAGATGGCCAACTACCGAACTAAACTGCGTAAATCTGGCTGTAGTGATGTTGCTGTTGAGGGAAAGAGAGGTGCAACAATGGACGGCGTGCTAAAGAAAGGCATTAAAAAACCTAGACGGTTTGAATTAAATTTCTTGCCAAACTTTCCCAATGGGGAGAATGAAGAAAGTCAAGAACGCACAAGAGTAGAACTTCAAGAGGAAATGAAAAAGAGGACACGGAACATGAGCCTGATTGGCCAGAAGATGGACAGCACTTTTGCCCTGAGGAGAAAGGAAATCATTCATTCAGAACCTCCTGTTTGTGAAATTTTGGAGAAGTGGCCAGCACTTTTTACTGAAAATCAGGTTTGTTTTTCGCTTTCTCTTTACAGCATAAATGACCTGTTTTAATGTAAATAACCATTTTTGTTTGTGCTTAGATCTTTGCAGAATTCAGTCGCATATCTGGGAAAAATTTGAGATCCGAGTTCTACGCAGCATTGGACACACACTCTGCACGTTTGATTGAAATTTTCCGAAAGAAAGGAGGAAATCAGGGGAAAACGCTTCATGACATTTTGCGTCAGGTTGATTCAAAGGTATTCATTTTTTATGTTGACTGTTGTCATCTTTGAGTCATCATTTGAATATGATTGTTACCCATATTTACCGTTTTTTCTTTTTGCGTAGTCATCTGATGTAACGTGTGTGCGTACCGCAGTACTTCGCGGTCTTCCAGTCCTCCTGGGGGATGACTCTGAGGAATTTTTCAGGATGTGCTTTGTAAGTAAATTTTATTCTGCTTTCTTAAAATTGTGTTTTGTTTTGTTCAACTAGTGTATCGGACAGGTTAAGGTATACATATACTGTATTTGTCTCTTGACTTAGGGACACTTCACCCAAAAATGAAAATTCTGTCATCTTTTACTCACTCTCAGATTGTTCCAAACCTGTATACATTTCTTTGTTCTGCTGAACACACAAGAAGATATTTGTAAGAATGTCAGATCTCAACCCCCCATTTACTGCCATAGTAGGGAAAATAAATACTATGGGAGTCAATGGGGGATGAGATCTGACATTCTTACAAATATCTTCCTTTGTGTTCAGCAGAACAAAGAAATGTATACAGGTTTGGAACAATCTGAGAGTGAGTAAAAGATGACAGAATTTCCATTTTTGGGTAAATTATTCCTTAAAAAAATCTGATTTGACACATTGGTCATTTGTGACCCTGGTCTTATGGGTCAATTTTTCAAAATTGAGATTTTTACATAATCTGAGTTGTTAGAATAGGACAATATCTGGCTGAGATACAACCTTTTAAAACTCTGGAATCTGAGAGCGCAAAAAAATCAAAATATTGAGAAAATTGCCTTTGAAGTTGTTAATCAGGGGCACTGTGGCAGACCATCCACTCACAAAAATAAAGTTTTTATATATTTAAGGTAGGAAATTTACAAAATATCTTCATGGAACATGATCTTTACTTAATATCCTAATGATTTTTGGCATAAAAGAAAAATCGATAATTTTGACCCACACAATGTATTTTTGTCTTTTACTAAAAATGTTCCCGTGCTACTTAAGACTGGTTTTGTGATCCAGGGTCACATTTGTAACCAGTGTTGACCTTTAATGAGCACAGACTTTTGTTTTCATCAGCATCATATCCTTTGAACTAATTTAAAGCTTTGTAATATGATTTGTCATCCATAACAAGAATTGGTTCAGAACACTGAATTTCTAAATGCTATCATCATCATCATAATATAGTCATTACTTACTCACCTTTGTGACAGTATATGGTGTCTACATATTAAGCTTCAAAAGAACACAGAATTTTTATTTTAAATTATTTTATGAAATGTTTGTGACCTTTGGAGCTTGAAAAGTACCATACACTGCAATTTAAAGTACAAAATTAAATAATAAAATCTGTTGTTTACTATAAACAAAGAAAACCATAAGAGAACTGAACAGCATGAGTAGATAATGACTACATTTAGTATTTAAGTTCTGTGAAGTTAAGAATTCAGAAAGGCATGTAATCTCAAGGCATGTTATGGTGAGAACATAGGAGTAGTTTAGGAGTAGTTTAGGACATAGGAGTAGTTTAGGAGTAGTTTAGTGAAAGGTCAATACACCAATGGTCAGGTTAAATCATTGTCGTCTTAAATATGTTTTGTAACTCTTTCACTATATATTTTATCATCTCTCTTTGACAGTCATGATTAAAAGCTTGGTTACATGGCATCACGATTCTTGCTTGCCCAAAGCTCTCCCTCTCTTAAGGTAAAAAGAAACTCACCATTTCCTTTTTTTTTTTTTATGTTTAGGATTCAGATGTAGATGCTGACTTCAGTGGAGTTGATGTTGGCCTGCTCACAGTTTTACCTGAAGATACGCCTGCCCAAACTCCAAATGCTCTCAGTGTTGACTCATCAAGGGCAATCATTCTGGAGGGAAGAATCGTCGTGGATGATGTCCCAAACTTGCCACATGCTGTATGTCTCCTCTTTGCTTTAATCTATGCTCTTAATTTGGACTACCCAAAGACAATGAGGAACTCATTTGATTTTATTCAGAGGGTATTTCTGTTGTTGGGAGGTAAGAATCTTAAGCCCAAACTCCAAACCCTTAAAAACCAGCTTTTAGCTAAACCTTAGCTAAATGCCTCTGCTGCCTGTTAAATATTTTTGTTAGATTATTTTGTAATTGCACTAATTTAAGTGTGCAAAAGTTTAAACCTACACTGTATTTCAGGCTTATTTAGAGCACTGGTTTTGCTTTTGGTTCAGTTGTGGTTTAAATTGAACTATTTCTAAAGCCAAATGTCTGTATTTTAGGCATTTTATAATTGTACTACTTTTAATAGACATTGGCTTCAGTTCTTCTTACAAATAGCTTACAGTATTATAGTTATAACTGAATGTTTCTACAGCCGAACGTTTATTTTAAGGCCTATATTTGTCTGCATGGTGCTGTACAATTGTTTTTTTACAGTGAGGTATAAGAGGTCTGTTCAGACAGAACTGCATTTACAAGTTAATTGTAATGTTCTTGACAATCTGCCTTGCTGTTTATTGATAAATAAACAGTTGAGAATGTCAGACAAGTGTAGTGTCTTCTGTATCAGTTGTACTTAAAAAATATGTGCAATCGGTTTCTAAAGTTTTATAAAGTAAATTGAACATGTTTTTTTAAGTTGTCGTAGCTTAAAATGAAAGAATAAACTTGTATCAAGAGTACTAGTATTTAGGATGTTTGCAGTAATTAATATATCACAGTTAATTAAATTGAACTAAAGTAGTAGTCTTACTATCATTTTTTAAGTAACATTACTAACCTTAAAAGAGTATATTAACTGAAATTGAAATATTAAACTCACTGGACATTTGTTAGTTAATTTACTTAGAAAAAGTTTGTTCTGCTTACTTATAGCTGATTACTAACTTAACTTTAATCGTCCCTTTAAGTTTAACTTGAAAAAATAAGGGCAATCGGTTTCCAAAGTTTTTTTAAGTAAACTGAACTAATTAGAATTTACAGTGTACCTGAAAACTGGAAAAATGCACACTTTAGAATGATAGAAATACAATGATTTCTATAATTCTACAGGGTGTAAATTTAACAGTAATACCATGTATTATTTTTATTACAGTAAGGTATTTTAATGTAGTATTGTAATTATTTACATGATAGCTGTATTAATGATAGCAAATGATAGCTGTAGTAATTTCATTGAACGCGATTTCAATTCTATATACTGTATGTCTCCAGAAATTATTCATTTGCATTGCAATAAAACATCACAAATTTATATACGTGACTTTTTACTGCCTCGCTCATAATTGAAGATAGTAAACAGAATACAGCCTCGTATGGTGGCACTCAAGAACAGCAAACTTTGCAGCCTTGTAAATAAGAGTTAGATGGGCATTTAATTACCTAGTCAATTAATGGATCACATGTTAAAATGATACATATGCATGGTTTAATAAATAACCTACAAGAATCAGTATGAGCAGATGGACTCGAGATGGGCCTTATGTTCATTGTGTGCATGTGTCTGCTTCCATGTGCATGTGAATGCGCATATACTACTTTGCATGTCTAACATGCGTAATGCAAAAGAATCATGCACTTTATTGCACTTTTATGAAGCCCTGATTTGCATTTTACTAATGAAGACTTAATGGATAAATACACATAAAACACACACATGTACCCTAATTCTTAGCCTTCATATTTGGGGGGGGATAAGATAAGATAACTCTGCTTCATAATTCTCTATATATGCTATCATTTAAAAACAATCAAGATGGGAAGTGCTCCTTAATTTGACCGCATATGTCTCACATTTTGAAAGTTTTCTTCTTTACTTCACGTTTGTCTAATGCCTTATTAATGCTGAAAAGCGTTACAGAACGTGGGCACAATTCCCATTTAATCGCAGACAAATGAGTGTCAAGTGCTGCTATTGTTCACAACGGCTAGCATGCCAAGTTAGGCATCAAATTTTCTCAGCAGTGAGCCCATCAGGGGTTCTTCTTAAGTTACAGCAAATACTGTAAAAGAAACAAGACACTGAAACAAACATTTTATTCAAGAGTACACATTAATTAGGAGAGGCTCTTAATTTTGTTCCAGTATAATTAATATATTTTGACACAAATGCACAATGACACCAACATTTTGAACTAAAAAGGATTCAGATTAATGGTGATGCATTTAATTCTAATATTAATTGTTCTGTTTAACATGATTAATTAGTACTAAATTCATTCCAGTTAATCTCACATTCATACCTGCTTCATTCAAGCTGATCATGTGCTTGTTATTAAAGGTGACAGTGTGAAAATCAGTGACATTATTAAGATCTAAGCTTGACTCTTAGCCCGTAACCAAGCTGTTGAATTGAGTTATTGGGGGCAGAGAACAGACGCTTTAAGGAGGATGTGATGTGATATTATGATTTCATTTCAACAGTCATTCCGGTAAAATCAGTATATCGTTGGCATAATTGACCTTGCCACTGAATAAAGGGCCTATCTATTCAGCTGAGCCAGCAAAAACTCAGTTTGCCCTGAACAACTGAAGGAGGACTTCAATCCCATAAATCATTTTCAAGACCGTACAAGCAAACCGTAGAATAAATAAGAAAATACAAACAAGGCTGAAATTTAAAGGGATAGTTCACCCCAAAACGAAAATTCTGTCATCATTTACTCACCCTCAGGTTGTTCCAAATCTGTATAAATGTCTTTGTTCTGCTGAACACAAAGTAAGATATTTGGAACCAAACAGATCTCATCCCCTGTTTACTGCCATAGTTGGGAAAATACATATGGGAGTCAATGGGGGATAAGATATGTTTGGTTCCTGACATTCTTCCAAATATCTTCCTTTATGTTTAGCAGAACAAAGAAATGTATACAGATTTGGAACAACCTGAGGGTGAGTAAATGATGAAAGAATTTTCATTTTTGGGTGAACTATCCCTTTAAGATTTTATTTAATTGTCATATAAATTTTAAATGTTACATTCCACATGTCATGTTACTTTTATTCACATAGCACTTAGTTTGCTCCAAAGCAGCTTTACAGTATAGGGAAAAAATATGCAACTTTCAAAACAGTAGTTGGTAATGAAACACTCTTGTGCACACACTTACAACAATCACACACAATAGCGACATTGATGTGGTCCATCTTTAAACATTACAAGTCTTAAATGTGAAGCTTTGAGCATTTATATAGGATATAAACACTGTAGGCTTTATGCTGAAAATTTACTGCTAATCATTATAACACATCATATTTTAAAAACAGTGTTTCAGAGCCCATTTTAACATTTCAGAGTTTTAGCGTAATGCATTTATCAGTACATTTCTATCCAACAGACCTGACTAATGCATTCCTCATGCTCTGCTGAAAAATAAATAAATACAATTGAAGAATTCTATGTATTGGTTTTCTATTTTTAGCGTAATGCATTTATCAGTGCATTTTTCTCCAACAGACCTGACTAATGCATTCCTCATGCTCTGCTGAAAAAATAAATAAAAATTTAGGAATTCTACGTATTGTTTTTCTATGTTATTTATCTCAAACGAAAGAGACATATTTTCCCGGGAGGCGCGCGCGTTATGGGTAACTCACAGGCACACAGTACATTTCAGTTCATGTGAGAGGAGTGAGCATTTCCATGTACGTACACAGCCAGTCAGTGACGTATACTGAATCCTCAGCAGAGCTGCATCGCGTCATCACTGGTACCCACCACATCCATAGTATTGCTTTGCCATTTCCACATATACCTACATATTTTCACAGACACACCTCTGGCTTTAAATGCTTTGTTTATGATATAATAAGAAGCGAATGACATCTACTCCGGTCCACTTATTACAATGCTGCATTATAATAAACGAAGCATCATGATTTTGTCCTGAGTTTGCAAGAAGGCAGCTTCGTTTATTATAATGAGAGCGTTTTATTTGGATTTGCTCGGTGTAAATGGGATGATGTACTGTACATGACTGTGAATGCGTACTGTACGGAAAAGGCAATGACCGTAAAGAATCTTCTATTAGTAAGTAAACACAAGTAAAACAGGCACACATATAGCTGGGAACGCTAGAGGCAGTCGCGTAATACAAGACAAATTCAGACTCGATAAATATAGAGCACCGGTTGAATTACATAACAACGAACTTTAGGTTATATGATTTGCATTGAACCAAATGCGTCAAATATATTCAGATGAAGAATAAGTCTTGTTCGTAAAAAGAATAAAAGAATAAAGGAGTGGGAAAATTACGCGACGCTCGTTATATAAATTATGTGATGCGTCAGTGCAGTTTTTCCTGAAATGGCGTTTATACCGAGATATGCTGATCACTGGATATAAAGTTGACAAAATAATACCAGGCAGTATTAGTTTGATAAAAACCATGTTATTTCACAAGCCTAGGTAAAATGCAGGGGATTTGTTGTTCCACAAATATAGCATTTCCTTTAAAAACTACAGGCTACAGTACGTTTCCGCATATAAATGCAATGCAAATATAATATGCAAATATAATTTCACGTGTAAAACAGGATAGTATAGGAAGTTACAAACCATCTTTCTACAGAAATGCAACATTACATTCATATGATTAAGCGCCTTTCTCGGCCGTTCACGGCTTAGAAAGGGCTTACCTTTAAACGATAATGATTAAAATCAACATAAAAGGGCGAATAACGAAAATATGTAGAAAAATACTAGCGCCTTGTCAGTACTTACTGGTTGTTTTTAAACAGCCCATTTGTTCCCTAAAACAACCCGGCTATTTAAATCAGTGCCACCTACCATAAACATTTTCACATTCGAGTAACATATAAAAATGGAAAATGCAATGGTTATATCCAACCTGCGAGCTCAGTACGTTATGTTCCTGTGACAATTCTCAGACATCTCGGGTCGTTGCATCGAGGGCGGAGCGCCACGTTCGTGAGAGCGGAATTTGATTGGTGCTCTCTACTGTCAAACAGACCTTTCCACCAATGAGCCCAATGAGCTGCTCAAACAGGCGTTACGCCTTCCCCCCCGAAGGATGCACCGCCCAGATCTGTGTGTGTGTGCGCGCGTATTTTCTTTCTATTTTTTGTAACCAAAGCTGGATGTGTAGGACGTCACATGTTGTTTTTCCTCTTCACTCCAGTCACTTAGCGATATGTGTTATTTACTGTTAAACTGCTCCTCGCAGCGAACGCGCAGCCCGCGCCGGGCACAGAAGAGAGTCTGACAGGATTTTCCCTGCGCTTCAGAGACAAACTGACTGACAGCACAAGTTAAAGAAAAGTGAGAGTTCTTCTTCACAACATATGAGAATGGCGAGTCCGCCGCCGACGGGAGGACAGCTGCTTTCAAATATGATCGTGAAGAATAACAACCACGTCAAGAAATGCGGATATCTGAGGAAACAGAAGCACGGACACAAGCGCTTTTTCGTGCTGAGGGAGTCGAGCGAGAGCACTCCTGCCCGGTTGGAGTACTACGAGAGCGAGAAGAAATGGAAAAACAAGTCGGCTGCTAAAAGGGTTATACCTTTGGACTCCTGCCTGAACATCAACAAGCGAGCCGATGCCAAAAACAAACACCTGATCGCCCTTTACACCAAGGACGAGTATTTTGCCGTGGCTGCCGAAAACGACCAAGAGCAGGAGGACTGGTACGCGGTCTTAACGGATTTAATGAACGAGGGGAAAGTGAGCGACGGCTCCGCGTCTAATTCGGCATCGTCTCTCGTCGGGTTTGACGAGGCGAATTACGGCGTGATAACGCCGGTCTCCGCCACCTACAAGGAGGTTTGGCAAGTCAATTTGAAATCGAAAGGACTTGGACAGAGCAGGAATTTAACGGGCGTTTATAGGCTGTGTTTATCCAGCCGGACCATCAGCTTCGTGAAACTTAACACGGAGGTGGCGTCGGTTGTTTTACAGCTAATGAACATACGGCGATGCGGACACTCGGACAGCTTTTTCTTTATCGAGGTGGGCCGATCCGCGTCGATAGGACCCGGCGAGATGTGGATGCAGGCGGATGACTCCGTTGTGGCGCAAAACATTCACGAAACCATTTTGGAGGCGATGAAAGCGATGAAGGAGATGTCAGAGTTCCGCCCGCGCAGCAAGAGCCAGTCCTCAGGTACCAACCCTATCTCCGTGCCCACCAGGCGGCACTTTAACAATCTTCCGCCGAGTCAGACGGGGCTGCCACGCCGATCGCGCACCGACAGCATGGCAGCGACGTCGCCCGTGACGAAACTCACGTCCTGCAGAATACGCACGGCGAGCGAGGGTGATGGAACTATGACGCGGCCCATGTCAGTGACGGGCAGCCCCATCAGCACAGGCGTAAACAGGACGCATTTAAGCCGCTCCAACACGGTGACAGTTCGCCCGTGCAGAACATTTGAGACCTCATCCCTGCAGCATAGTAAATCCATGTGCATGCCTGTGTCTCACTCCCCTCCCTTTGCTGTCAGCCTGTCTTGCAGCAGTGGCTGTACTACCGAAAGCACCCCTCGCCCCTCCAGCTGCACTGCATCCATTTCGGGCTCGCCTATCGACGCTGGTTTCATCTCTTGCGATGAATGTGGCTCCAGCCCGGGAGATATGCGGCACCTTGCGATGGCAAACCGAAGCAACACACCCGAGTCCCTCACTGGCACGCCCCCCTCGCAGGAGGGCAGTGACCTGTTCGGATACATGATCATGGAGAGGCCGAACTGCGCTGGGCGGCGAGGCGCCCGAGCGGCGGCAGAGGAGAGTTTAGGAGATCTGGAAAAAGCCTACAGGAGGAGGACGCACTCTCTCACCATGCCTTACCAGAAGAGGGTGCCATCACAAGTGTCCTCAGCTTCACTGGATGAGTACACGCTCATGAGAGCCACTTACACAACTGGAGGCCATTCAGGGCGCAGCTCACACATTGCATCCCCAAAGGTCACATACCCTGAGGATTATGGTGACATTCAAATCGGATCGTTATTGAAAAGTTCCAGCAGTAATCTGGGCGACGATGGCTACATGCCAATGACACCAGGTGTGGCTCCCCAGGGGGGAAAGGCTGACAACTATATGCCCATGAGCCCTATGTGCGTCTCCGCTCCAAAACAGATAATCAACCCGAGGACACACCCCCTTACTATAGCTAATGGTTACAGAACCAATTCCCCCAGCAGCTGTTCTCTAGATGACAGCGGCTACATGAGGATGTTGTGTGGCTCAAAGTTTTCAGTTGATAGTTCTGATGGGAAAATGACTAATGGCGAGTACCTCAACATGTCTCCTGTAGATTGTGGCTCTGTCACACCACCAGACTACTACCTTAACCCTGTGGGTGTGGAGCCGTCTCCCTGTCTGAGACAGCTTCACTTGTTTAACTCTCTGCCACGCTGTCATAAGCCCCAGCAGAAGGATACGGAAAACGATCAGTATGTTGTCATGAATCCTCAGAGTAACAGGATAATAGAAGAGACAGTAACCACAGCATCTTCCCCTGTACCATCTCCTCTAAGACAAGGCCGGACAGACAGCCTTATTCACAGGCATAGAATTAGCCGACCCACCCGCCTCTCTCTAGATACACTACGGACATTACCCAGCATGAATGAGCACCCCCTCCCCTCTGAGCCAAAAAGCCCTGGTGAGTACATAAACATAGACTTTGGACGTATTGCTGAAAGCTGCTCGCCACCCTCCAGCGCTTCCTCAGAAAGCCCAGCTTCATCCCTCGGGTCCTCCGGCAGTCAGCGGCAGTCCCCGCTTTCTGATTACATGAACATTAAAGTAAGTTCACAGTCACTCAGATCTGGAGATGCGGCCCCATCTGACGCTTTGGAGACCCTGCCGGAACTGACATCCTGCCCCGCCCACCCTGAGGAAGAGGAGGAAGGAAAGAGGTACCGCCTCACAGTACAGGTGGCATCAGTGGGCCTAGCTGGCAAAGCTAAAGACGATTACACTGAGATGACGTTCGCCATGCCCGCTTCGCCTCCACAGCCTGTCTCTCAGCCCTCAGAAGGTGGGCAAACCACCAGCCCGTCCTCCTTTGTGCAGAGGCTGACTCTGGACGAGAGTGTGGGAGTGCCCGCTGTAGAGGCATTTCTGCTGCACCGTACCACTCTGGCCTTGGTGGATCCAGACCGGGGTGCCAAAGTGATCCGTGCGGACCCCCAGGGACGCAGACGGCACAGTTCCGAAACGTTCTCGTCTACCACCACAGTTACACCTGTTTTTCCCTCCTTTGTGCACGAGACCAGGCGGCACGGTTCTGCCTCTGTGGAAAACGTGTCCGTCTCTGTGAGGAACGGTGAAGGATCGGATGAAGAGTATAACAGTCCGATGTGCAGAGAGACGTCGGCTGGCTTTCAGAATGGACTAAACTACATTGCCTTAAACTTGATGGATGGGGGACTTGCCAGCTGTGATTCTCTTGTGAGGTTCAAAACTGCCAGCTGCTGTAAAGAGGGCATCAACGGGATACATGCCAGTCCATATGCCAGCCTTGGGTTCAAGGATACGGCAACAGCAGTTAAAGGTAAGCTTGGTTTTGCAGATTTATGTAACACCTATTCATGCTACTTTTCTACATTGTGTACGCCTTAATGTAATAGCTAAGGTGGCTGATGCATTTTAATTTATTATAGTGTTATTTTTCATAACTGCGATTGTTGATAAGAAAGCAGTCAAATTCTAATCAATTCAACTTTTATTAAAACATTGTTACAGTATATTTGGGTCATCTGTATAGCTTTATCAACATTAATGGTTTCAAAGGATCTGGGTATATTTACTACATCATGATATGGCAAAACACACGGTGTATATATTTATTTTTACGCGGAAATAACAACCGTGCACCAGATTAATGTTCCATATGATTGATTCTCCACTTATGTGTGAGAGTTAATTGAGCAAGTTGGTGTGTCAGAATGATGTAAAAGCCTCTTTAAAAGCTGTGGCGCAGTATTTATTTTTAGAGGCTGATCACTTCATCCGAGCCCACCGGAATGTTTTGGGATGAAAACAGTACAGCTCTGCCTAAGGGTTTATTTATCCACACCGAAGCTAAATATATGTTAAAATGTTGACAGTTGTGTAAGAATGACTCCGCGAGGTGTGGTTGGTTTGAAAGGATGTTAATGTGTGTGAGAAAGATAGTATGTCAATAATGAATTCAATAGAGAGGGAAAGAAACCTAACATTTGCATTATACATCGACTCGGTTTGCGAACGTGACACCATTGAAACGTGCTGTACAAGAGCTTCACAGCAGCCCCGAAAAACAAGTGAGTCAGTTGTTTATCAGTTATCAGGTAGATGGTTGAGGGCTGGAATGCAGAGCATGTGCAAAGGTTGTTCAGGGAGGTTGTTTTCCCAACCAGCCACGTTTCTTTTAAGGAACTGCACACTCTTTGTTTTTCAGCACCACGTGAAAAACAGAGATGTTTGTGTGGCTCAGAGATAAACATGTGGGCTGACAGACACATATCTACACATGCATGGAATTTATGCTGAGATTTGAGTAGTAAGATATGAGGTGGTGCTGTGGAGCATTATGGATTTGTGTGGAGGGGAGCATATATGTATACTTTGGTTCAAAAGTTTAGGGTCTTAAAAAGTTAAAAATATTATTTCACATTTTAGAATAATAGTACTAATAAATAACTCATCAAAGCCATGGATTAACACAAGTGTACTTATAAGTATTATCTTAAAAAATGATGAGAACCATTTTATTGATGTGACCCCAAATCTTTCACTGGTTGTGCATATAAGGAGTACCCCACACTTTAGTGAGGCTGTTAATGTCGTGGCAGAAAGTCAAGGTGAAGGATTTAATTAAAGAAAAATGAATTTGCATTCGAAGGACAGGGCGTCTTTCATAAGTCTTTGGTGAATGATACTTTACGAAGAGTCTAGAAACAAAAGCCTCTCAAAACAACACACCGAAGAAAGCAAATACACAACCATCAAAAGCTGCGCGTGAGCGCGTCTGTGTTGTGAGTAGCTAGAAAAGCAGGTGTTTCTGCCATTCTGTTTACCTCCGCAAAGTGGACAGAGCAAAAAGACATAGCTGCAGGCAATGGAAGCTCTGGAACAGTGGGAGGAGACCACGAAGAAAACTCGCACAAACATCGACACGCACTTGCTAGCGCTCGGCCATCCCACCCTGTGATTGGTCACAACCAACATTCCAGAAAAACAAAAGATGAGCCACAGAGACAGAACACAGTGCTCTTATTTGTGTGGAACAGCCCGATAGGAACTTGGGTCTGTACGGGGCTGATCAGCAAGGTCTATTGAGCGGAGATGAGAGTACGGATAAGCTGTGCTCTTTACAACGCCACCGTCTTTACTGCAGAGTCACATTCCACTCGTTCCCTCCACCCTCACTTTGACACGCAAATTTGCCTAGAATGTTTGTGAATGGGAATCCCGTTTTTTCAATCCAAATGGCCAAAAATCTGTAACAGCCGACGTAAGACAAATCAGACACACTTTTATTCAATTACACAATCTATACAGATCAGCAATGTGTCCGGGATCTTTGACGCATTCAGCAGGTTTATGGTAGAGTTTCATCATGTTTATGGATTTATTGGTTTGTGTCACGCTTCGGCATATTTATTTCGGTGTTTTCGCATCGGTGTCCTCACCGAGTCATCGAACACGCACACAAACACAAACACGGGCAATGTGTTGTAAATCAGATTGGTCACCTATGACCTGGCCTTGGGGGCTATAGCCTATCCAGTGCAATGTTTGAGGAGTTCCTTGTGGCCTTTCCAGCTCTCACCAAATGAATGTCCCCTTTCATATTATGACCAGAGAAGAGAGTAAACACTGTCTTATTAAAAATTTACAATTTGGACATCCAAAGAACTCATTTCAAGTCTGTGTAGGGCTTCCAGAGATGCCTTCTCCCTTGAGAATTGTGCTTGAGTGTGTATGAGGGGCCGGGCCGGCAGATGGTGGGGGCCAGGGTCATGCACCTGCCATTCCAAGCAGTGCACAGTGGTTATCGGGCCCATCAGAAGCCCTGACAATACACTAATGATTACTGACCATCTGCTACCCCACACAAGAGCACAGACAGAGACAGACAGACAGGCGCAGGGACCGATATAGAGAGATACATTCGGATAACAAGTGAAAGCAGTTGGTACAAGCTTGAACTAAAAGTGCAATTTCGCTTTTGTCACTGACGAACATAGTCCCGCCCCTTGCCGCTTTGATAAGACTTGATTTAATTGAAAAGTACGCCTTTGAAAGAGAGAATGCGTCCATCAATTTGTCTTTTGTACTCTGGCTTTTATTTCTGGAAAACATTCAGACTGCCATCCCTCACCACAACACACACACCTATCCCTGTTCCTTGAATCTATCATCGGTCTATTATCACACCACTCTCGCTCCCGTCTCTCTTTCTTCCATCATAAATCCTTCTGCTTATATTTTCTCTCTATAATTATGTTCATATTTGAGAGATTACCTTCGTCCTCTCTCTATGACTATCACCAATCCTCGCACCGACTCCACCTTCCCAGCCTCTCTCCCCACCCCCTCCCTGTCCTCCTTCACCTTTCAGTCTTGTTGTTGTTGTTGACTTTGTAAGTACCTGCTATTGTTGCAGATTTGATAGTGCTAAACTAGTCCAAGATGTTCTGTTGGAGGCTCTCGATGTTCCCCATTTTTAGCAGCGCAGATAAGGCGGATTATACATTGCCACGGATTAGACATTGTTGAGCATCTTTGTTTGGGGTCCAAGCAAGTGGCATACACACGCAAACACACACAAAGCTGTCAAAAACATGTCCAGGTCAAAATAAGCCTTTTGTAGGATTAGTTTGTATTGTGACATTTTCAAGTAAGCCTATTTACATTATTATTTACATTGGATTTATATTTACGCATTTTAGCAGTTGAGCTATACATTACTGTTTTGTTATAACTAGATAAAAACACATATATTTTATATACATTTTATTTAGCAAAATATATATTATATAATAAATAAATGGGTCAAAGATGAAAAAGGATTTAAGCAACAAAACAATAAATGTTTAATTTAAAGCCACAATATGGAATAATTTTGTTATGAAATATCCAAAAATCACTTGCACAGTGTGATATATGTCATGCAGCAGTTGTGTACTTACATTATCCTAAATGTTCCCAAGAATGTGCAAATTCAGAGAAATTCCTATTTAAAATAATGGCCCGTCCCTTGTCTCCTTTGTATTTGTCGCATATCAGTGACTTAATATCCGGTGCGCTGCACTACCCTCAGTTTCCGGTTGTAGAAACCACGGCAACACGCAAATGCGGAAGTGGTTATACAGCATCTGGGACATCTGTTGTTCTGTTATTATGGATCACGATGGGCGATCTCCATACGCCTCTGGATGGTGAAAACGACATGTCCCATAATTCCACTCTCCTACATAACGTCATTTAGCTTCGTCTTTTGTTGTTGTTTCGAAAGTGCACCGTCTAGCGGTCCAAATATTCCATATTGTGGCTTTAATTGCATTTTTGTTTTTCTGAACAAAAACTAAATACCTGTTTCCCCGATTTACAGAAGACACCCTCTAAAATGTCCGTCAGTGTAACAATCTTGACAACAAAAATCAATTTATGACATATTAAAATACTTTCACCCCAAATGCTAATTAGTTGTAATTTTACTTTTTTTTTATTTGCCACCATCCCAGGTTTTGCCCATTTGTCAATTAGAATTTTTTACTCTTTTAAAGCACAACAAAATGTTATGTGCTCCCTTATTCTTTTATATATTTTAACATGTACAATTCAGAATAAGCATTTTAATTTGTACATGAATATTGTGTTACACTGAATGACAATGTAACATTATTTCGATCAAATGTTGACATTTTTTGAAACCATAAAGTAGACATTTTACTTGCATTTAATGTGCTTTCTATGGACATGAAATCACTTTTGTAAATTTCTTTTGATGGGGACGTCTTAACGTCTTTGACCCATACAGTATATACTGTACTGTATGCATATTAAATATAACTATACTGTATTAATTAATCCAGGTAGATAATAGTGATGCAAATTTGCTTCATTGTCACATCAAAATAATGTCAAACGTTACCATGATAAATATGACACGTTTTCACTAAGGACTGTACTGTAGATCAAATGTTCACCTTGACCCTCTAAAATATGTCCCCACAAGAAAACAAAAGACCTCTGTCCTTGATGTAAACCCTCTCAGGGTAAACAACACCGGAGATGTAAATAGGCACATATACTATTCATCACTCGTACATGTACAGTTCATCACTCTCCATTTAACATGTTGTAAAGAAAAAAATGGGATACGGCTGAACCATAAAAACATCATCTCAGATCTGCATGGGACGTTCTTTAAGAGCATGTGCCGTGTGTGGGAATAATTACATGTCATGTGACATGATTCTGAATGAATGGTCCTTTTCTCTCCTGACTAGCTAAGTTATTTCAGTGTGTATATGTGTGTGTGTAGCGGGTATATGTGTGTGTGTAGCAAACATAATGTATAGCTCTACTGTTGTGAAATGAATTTAAATGGCTCCTTGGGCCTTACTCTTGGCTTCTGTTAGCTTTACAGCTGCTTTTCGGGTTTGTTTAAAACAGATCTGTTGAGCTTACTGACTCACTTGAAGATTCTTATTCCTGGACTGGCAGTTGTTTTTATGTGACCGCTGAGCTTTGTTGGCTCTGTTGCCTTTAGTGTTATGAGATAATACCGTGACATTTACACGTGCAGATCATCTCACTGTTCGTACAGTATATCCTTCTGCCCAGAGATCTGCTATACTTATGATGTCATGGTAATGATGTTGACCTCTCCAGTCTTAGTCGCCCGCTGATAATACTGTAAAGTTACAGTTTGTTAATTAGATTTAAGAAAAGAGCCGTATGCCCATATCTGTCGTCGACATGGTGGCAATTGTGGAAATTTGAATTTCACCATTGGTGATATTTTGGTTATTAATAGATTGTTTGGGTTTAAATGCATTTGAAGCAATGATATGAGGTGTTGAGTGTGGAAGTCATTGTTAGTTACTAGGGGGTGTTTCTGTTTGACTTCTGTATCCAGTTGTATCATGATATAGAAATGTAATCTATACTGCCTGCACTCAGATTGGTAGTTGCTTTTCAAGCACACAAAGAAAACCTTGATTATTATTTTATTTACATGGAAGACTTCTGCTCACTTTGTTGATGCTTTGTAAAGCTGGCACAGGTAAATAAGTTAGTAACACTAGCAGATGTTTACAGTATGGCCAGTTTATCAGCTTCAGTAGCTTGCGTGTGTGAAAACAGTTGCAGGTTTCATGTGTGTGGGAACGCAAGATAGTTCCTCGCCCTGATGGAAGGGGGCTAAATTTAACCTGTGTGAAATAAATAAAAAATGACTTTCAGGACAAGTGTGTGGAGACTGGGCAATTTGTAGGAGGGGGCAGTGGGTTCACGGGCTGTTCCAGCAGTATCCAGATTACAGTTGCTTTAAATACCTGTCAGCGCCGATTCGTCACGTGGACGCTCAGCCATAGAAACACAGTTTTAGGAGTGCAGATGTGTTTCGGAAGTGATATGTCGCATCTGACTACACAATCGTGACGAAAAGAAAGGAAGAGGGTGATAGAACGGGAGAGGAAATTCCGGGTCAGAAAGTTCAGCCTGACCCCAAGCTTGTGATTGAATTAACATCAATATGTTTTTTTTTTACTTAATCTCAGCAGTGCACAAAACAGATGAGCTATACAGAAAATAATTTCTAATGAAAATGAGGGGCTAGTTCTCACTCCCACCTCATTTATCTCTCTCTGGCTCAACCGAGTGATTGTCCCATGACCTTATTGGTTTTTTCCCCCGTCGTTCATGCTGAATTTTCTGCTCATCCGGATCGGAATGGGACATCCATGGAATTGCCAGGCTTCCTCTTGGTTAATTAGCTCTGTGAAATTCAAGCTGCCTCGCTGACCTCCACACACTCGCTCACATGCTCGGGCTTCATGGCATCAGTGTGAATGTGAGAACCAGTGGGAAAAAGAAAGAAGGAGCTCCAGCTCTCTGTTTTGAGTCTATTAATATACCTGACCAAAGCGGACCACCCGACACGTCACATTCAGTGTCTGGGTACGAGTGGTCAAAGTCAAGTTCACATTGAGCTTTATGCCGCGTGGCCGTGTCAGATGTTTTCCTAACTCTATAATCAATATTGTGTCATTGTATGAGAAGAAATTGTGCGAAAGCTCTCAGCGGTGTAGTTAAACTGTAGTCTGGTAGGTCAAGTCATTTCATGCGATTACCTAATGGTCACTTTAATTCAGCAATGCATTGGACCTTCCCAATTGGGCAAAACACTTTTTCAGCGTGACTGAACTGTTGTAAAGTTTTTTTTGATGTATGCATATAGAGCATTCGAAGCATTTAAGTAAAACAGCCTGTGATTTAATGTGAAAATGGGCACAGCTAAAGAACGTTGCCACAATGTTGTCCATTGTCTTTAATGGATACTTGCGCCAAGAAACAAAAATTTCCCATGTTTTACTCGCCCTCAAGGCATCCTAACTGAATCTGACTTTCTTCTTGAAGAATAACGCAGTCGGAGTTATAATACCACGTATCCTTTTTCTTCCAAGTGGTAGAATGGGAGGCAATTTTTTGAAGCTCCAAAAAGTGCATCCATCGATCAAAAAACTGCTCGACACGGCATCGAAAGGGAATCGATGTGTTTGTTTAAGATAAATATCCATATTGACTACTCTATTAACGAAAATGTCTGGCTGCACGTGAACCAGAGGCTTGCTTTTCCGGCAAGTGACGGTGACGAAAGCTCCCGCACAGAGGAGACGGTGTCCTATTGGGTCGCGGTCGTCACCGGAACTTACCTGTGCCGGAAAATCAAGCCTCTGGTTCAAATTTTGTTTCTTGGCTGAAGTATCTTTCATTCTTGAGCTAACCCCTGCTGTGACCATTTATGTTGTTGTTGTTGCTGTTGTATACATGGTTTTATTGTTGTCGTTGGTGGTATTATGAGTTTGGCTAAGGGGTTTCTTACCATCAGAAAGAGAAAGCAGCATAAACATGTTACGAGCTGTTTTCCCATAGTCTGTAAAGTTGATAGGACAACAGGAAAGTACCCTCTCTCTCTCTCTCTCTCTCTCTCTCTCTCTCTCTCCATCTTTACTAGTTGGCCGTGAGCAAACAGACCTGTCAGCACTTAACTGGAAGAGTAATACCTCGTAATGCCACACAAAGCGAGGTATCAAAGACAAGGAAAAGATGAGGCACTTTACGACCGTGAAAACGCTTGACCTCTCTCTTGCCCCTTCTCCCCGAATTCACCCAGCTCTCTGTGTGAAAATGCAACACAACTGACATTCATGGGAATTACTGCCATCCCTCCCTCTTTCGCTCTGTGTCGGAGTGGATGTTGTGATATCGGGCTCACATACGGAAGTGTTCAGAATGTGCGCGGGCAGTCCAGATAATGGGAGCGATTATACCGTGCCGTATAGCCGATGGCCGTGAATCAAGGGTTTGTCAAGTGTGTGAGAGGGAGTCTCGCTCTGTGAAAACATCGCTTGTTCTAGGCGGATAAAAAGCGAGAGGAGATCGGTGGGGGGCGGGACTTGTGTGCGACCGGGAAGGAAAGGCCCGCGAGGGGTTTGTGTTAGCAGAGACTTCCGCCCGGTGTGAGGCCTTCATGCAAATGAAACCTCACAAACAAGTACAAGGGGTGAGAGGTCAGGATAGCGATCTAGGCTCTAAACAGTTCCCAGATACTAAAAGACACTAAAACTCGCTTAAATAACTTTGTTTTCTCTATTAAAAAAATTGATTATAATATGTGGCTTTACTGTGGAAATTACGTCATTTTTCTTTTTGCACTTTGCAGTACATATAACGCATTTAACATTTAAAATGTACATTTAATATTAAACAAAACATGTTAAATGAATATTAATAACCGTCTGAGCCCGTGTTACACGTGTCTGCACATATGACATACTCGAACGCTGTTTCCGTCAGCTGCATAGTGCTAAATGCCAGCAAGTGTTTCCCTGCGTCTCTCTGAGCACCTGTCACTTCTGTTGCTCATACGGAAAGAGCTCGCAATCCTTACTTGGTAAAGGAGAGGAGGACAGACAGAACGAGAAAGAGAACGAAAGGGAGAGAGAAAGAGCGTGTAACCTCTTATGACCCTTTCAGTCCTACCTTATTCCAGTATAAAACACACACGTATACTCATGGAAAAACACACCGGCCCACGTAACCAGGGGAGATTTTCCAGACAAGGCAAGGAGGAGTACGATAACATTTCCGAAAAACGTCGAAACATTTGTGAATGCCCATTTATGGCCGTTTGAATCGTAGCTCTGATTTCGAGAGAACATTGTGTTTTATTGGTTTGTGCTGCTTTTCTCTGTCTGGATATTTTTAGAGATCAAAATGAATGTGTTTTCCAATTCTCTCTTGTCTTTTGTTTGTTTCAGACTAAACAGAGCCAGTCTCTTCAGTCTTTCACGACGAGAGCCAGGGATGAGAGGAGGTGTTTGTGTGGACAGATGGACCACGTTGCTGCTGCTTCAGCCCTCTGCTGATCTTTGACCCCCCCAACCCATATGAATGGTCGTCGTCACAGCAACATGGACACTTGACCCCAGTGCGAGGCGTGACGGTGACTCACAGACAGAGAGGCGGGACTTCCTGTCCATCTGTAACTCGCTACAATCTCTTCCCTCTGGATCCAGAAATTGTGTTATGGACTTTTTCACTGGTTTTGTAAAGAGCCCTGGACTTCGAGTGGCCAGTGTCCCTCAAAACCTGTGAACCCAACCTGGAGAGAAACATCCGATCTGCACACACACTCGTACACCCGTCGCACATGTCACTTATTTAATCGCGTGCATATACGTGTGATGGTGTGCATGTGGGTGCGCATGGGTGGTTGCGACACTGCACAAATGTGGCATTTCAGACATTTGCTCAACAATTCGAAATAACCAGTCACTTGAAAACCCTACCTCAGAATGAGCCAGGTTGAGACTTACAAAACATATAAATATATATATTGAGAAACTAATTTATTTTTGCAAGTGAATGTTTTCGTAAACACCAATCCAAAGCCTTATTGACTGTACTGTCAAACAGTGTTTCCTGGAGGACATGCGTTACGGACCTGCGTTCACTCAAACAAGAGTTTCAAAGATTAACTGTTTACCATGGTAACTGAATGTCTCGTACTGCAGAGGAAGAAGGCGTTCGCCTGCCACATTCGGTGGCTTCCGCTGCAATCAAAGATCTCGTATATTATGACTTATTATTCTATTCCACACAGCTATTTAATACATTTTAATATAATAATGATATTTATCAGAGCTGGTTAAGGACCGGATGGGCGGCACGCCCACCACATACTGTATGCAAAGCAGGCTTCCAGAGTAGAGGAGTTATCGGCTTGGATCGAAGCCACACGTGATTAACGGTACGCATGCTATACGAATGATGTCGTGAGCCTCAGGTTAGAGCGAGGAGCACCTCACTGAGCCTAGGCACGCTAGCACACTTTAACCCACTTTCTTTGACCCTGACAACCCAAAGCCTCTGTCAAACTGCCCTCTCACGCCACTCTGTAGACACAGCCTTCCCTTCGCCTTACACCCGCACCCGTCGGCTTGGCATTTAATTCCGCGTCCACGGCGACGAATAAGAGCGGTAGGTTTCAGATGCATCTCAGAAGGCGGCATGACACCAATACTGCTGCTCCCTACCATCAGACAGGGGTAGACCAGAACCAATGCTTTGTCTTGCACTTACAAGCTCCCTAGATTGTAACACAAGACACTTTTGAATGTAGAGTATTCTGGAGACGTATGAACAAAACACACTTAAACATCCACAGACAAACTGATATTAAGACAGTCGTACAGATTAACACATGCAAGTGCAACATAGTACAAAAACACACAACCGGACTTAAGTTTATGAAAAACGTTTGCCTAGAAAAATGTAAATAATGTATAAAGAGATTGCAACGGATGTTTTTAAGTTAAAGATGATAACTTATGTCGTTTTTTTGTATATATCTATATATACTGTACGTGTTTGAATGAATTCTCCCCCAAACTAAAGCACTAATGAAGGTACTTTCTTTTATAATTCTTCAGTACGTTTGTAAGAGTATGTACACTGTACAATAAATGCCACTTCAATGATATTTGATAATGCTATGGTATAAGAAAGAAAAACACGATAAAATGAATTCATTGAATTACACTTGATATTACAAAAGTAAATCTTGCTACATAAGTACACAAACGGCATATGCAATATTGACATTTTTTAAAGATTAGTTTACAGAAAGGAACCAAATGTATAAATACTGTGTTAATATATTTAAAACCTTTTTCGCGGTAGACATTTTTTTCTGCCAACTTTGAATGGAAAAGTGTTTTTTTCTTTTTCGTTTTTTGCTATTGAATCCTGACAGTCATTTCAGCAGTGTTCTCGAGCGAATGCTGTTTCTCAGTATGGAAAGGTTGAATATTTCAATGCTCGATTGAGTTTTTCTTGTGTCTTCCATTGTATATACTTCATATTTTTTGCATTGTGATGCTACTTAGAAGTGATAATTTAAACTTAGTGTAATTGCTTTAGAAACTGTATTGATTCTGAATAGCCACATGCAATAAAAAGTAACGTTATTTGAAGAACACCTGTTTCGCTGCTTGCATTGTTTCGTAATTAAACATGACAGTACTTGTGTGTCACCTTCCTGAGAACAACCAGGTTCAGCCAGACAGCAGATGTCTTTATTCATCCAATCATTTGAGCAACATCCCAGACATGTTACACACATAAACACTCACGTTCAGATTCATATGCCTCCTTACATTTACATTTACGCATATGCCAGATGCTTTTATCCAAATCGACTTTAGATCAATATACAGCATATGTTTATTCTAGTTGTTTATTCTATGTTGCTAACACAATGCTGTGAAACAGGAATATTAAAAGTGATGTTGGAACCTCGAGGAGGTTGTTTGGTTCATTGAACGCCAACTAAATAAAACCAATTCGTGGAGAAACACAGTGGGTCACAATAGCTGCCTTGCTTTATGACAGACCGATTTATGGCCTGACCCAGAATACATAATTGACTAAAGGGATTATGATTTTTCACGCCCTAAGCCATATGATGAAGGATTATTAATTCTCAAACCCCTGCTAATTAAAATGGGAATTAAGTTTAGGGGTAAGAAGAAATTGCATAGTCTGCTCTGTGCCAAAAGGGGGGCAAAAAATCTAAACAGACCTGGGATTCTTCCCCCCGTCCTGACTACTGTAATGCATCTGTCGCCTCACCAGATGCAGGGGATCACACTGACACGCCCGGCGTTCTGGGTCAATAGTCATTCATATGTATGGTCAACACGTCCTGACTGATTAGACAGATTTATGTATGACCATGTCAGCTTCCAAGCAGTACAGTCTGACCTCCTCATAACTCATTAAAAGACATGTCCACTCATGCAAATGCTAGCGGTTTCCCACAAGCGTATGAGTCAGTATGCGAGGACCAGAATCAAGAAATGAATTTACTGGGAACTGTCAACCACGCCTCAAGTAGGCGAGTCAGACTTGTTTGGCTGAGATAAAAAACAAATGTGTGTGTATGTGTGTGAGAGATGAGGAAGGGGCTAAGAGCTGCAAGTGAGACCACAGAGAGAGAGAGAGAGAGAGAGAGAGAGACAGAGACAGAGACAGAGAGAGACAGAGACAGAGACAGAGACAGAGACAGAGACAGAGACAAGAGAGAGAGAGAGAGAGAGAGAGAGAGAGAGAGAGAGAGAGAGAGAGAGAGAGAGAGAGAGATTGAGTGTCCCTGAGTGACAGCTTTCCTCAACGTGATGACAGTCCCATCATCCATCACAGCTCTAGACTGCTACAAATAGCTCATTTGGACCACTAATTAAGCACACTAATTGATCTTATTAAATAATAAAAGGTAACGGATGAATGAAAGTGCTCTGTAGACAGTGGAAAGGATGCTTAGGCTTGATGACATGGGTTTTGCTGTAAATACTGCGGTCCTGACACACAGATCTTTGCTGCAAGGGATGATCTCTAACAGTTGCTGGTGACAAACACTTGGAAAAAATGTAAACCCACTGTATGTCATATAAGAGCACAGCGCTTATATAAGCCTAATATCAACACTTTAATATCATATACATATATTTTTTTATATGAAGAGTTTGGTTCCAAAATGAGATGACTCCGTTTTTTAAAAAATTCAAAAATCACGTTTTTTATGACGTTATCGTGTTTTTATTGCGTTTATTGTGTTAGTTAGCTGTGTATTTTAGTTATTATGGCTTAAATCAAAACACACCAACTGCAGTTTGATTGATATTAATTGGAATGCACAATAAAAAAAACATGATTTTTGGAACCAAACTCTTGGTATATTGAATATACATTTTTAGTTTCGATTTCAACTGTTAGGAATGACACCCATTTAAAGCAATAGATCTCAATCTTTTTGACTGCAAAGCAAGTTTGTTTATAATTTATAAAGCTCATTCAGATTACTTTACATAGAAATGATTTACAAATGGGGGAAATCAAAAAGGATGTGAATAAATTATGAAAAATATGAATAAAAGGTTTTCAAAAACATTATTATTATTCAAATACGTTATTTAAAATCACAAGATAATTAAGAATGTAAAATAGCAATAAATAGGGGTCACTTTCCGCAACCACATTTGAAGACCCTCCCACTCACAGTTTCTACCCATTATATTAAATATATAAATAAACATGACATCTGCTACAATTGTACCTGAACTTACAGCCTTTATAAAAAAAGTCGGTGTGGTATCAAAACTTTTTTCACATGAACCTGAAAGGCTTTTCTGGGGTCAAATCTATAAGCTCATTAGAGTACAGTGCTTATCCAAGGTCAGTAGTTTACATGTTATATGTTTATGAATACAGATTTATTAAGAAATTTCCCCTTATACTGCTGTATTGTGTTGTTCTGCTGAGCAGCTTTAATGAACTTTAACCCTCAGATGACTCGTAGTGTCTCTCTCATCATTAAACTAATCATGTTAAGTGTATTCAAAACGCTAAAGTGCTACATATTAATTAGACATTATTAGGTTAGACAAAATCCCTGACCGACTATAAATACTACATTGAACCCTAAAGTGAACGGTAGACCCAAATAGTGCTGAAGCAATAAGAGAATTTCTGTAGGCATTAGACAAATCAATTCAAATTTATTTCTATAGCGCCTTCACAATTTTGTATTGTTGCATTTACAGAAAACACATTTTAACTGTATACTAAAAGTATAGAAATAAAAAAATGAAATAATACTGGAAAATTATAATATATGGTTTTAAGAGGCACAGTGTTATTTCTATAAGATTGTTATCAGACGAATACAGCTGTGTTTAAATGTGCTATGAAACGTGCATGTGGCCCATCATGCTTTGCCACCAGCCCTGCTGCTCATCAAACAGCCTTCATCACCATGGAGATGAACAGATGATTATGCATGCACTAGACTATCATTACCAGACAGGACCTTAATGTTCTTAGCAGTGGGTTTGGTAAGCAGGTGGGCTTCCATTGCTCTCAGACTGGGGAACAAGATAGAAATGTATTTGTGCGTGTGTGTTTCCATATTTGGTTCCATTTTAGCTCCCAACTAACGAACAGGTTATAGCATTCTCCCTGCATGCACAAGTTAGAGTCTACATTTGTTGCATATCAAACGCTCAGGTCACACCAAATGCACGCCATACTGTAAAATACACTGTAGACCTATTCATCGTAACCCAAACATTTCTCCCCTGCAGGCTTTAGAAAGAAAGCCTAAAGAAAAATGAAAACATTTGGATTAATCCACTGAGCCCAAAAAAGATGTCGACACGTGCAGAAACAAGCACCTCATAAAAAGCTCAACACGTGCCTACTGTACACGCTGCAGAAACCGGCCTCATATTTGCATGTTTTTACAGCCCATCCGAAATACAAAAGAGTTCACTACTTAAACTGGTTTGTTCTGGCTTGTTTCGAAGTTATTTTCCAGAACCTGCAGATAAGAAAAGAAAGACACATTGAAATGGCGGCCCCTCTCAGAACTACAACTTCTGAGAAATGACCATTTTCCGAAACCATTTCTTCTCTTCACAGAAAAGCGTGTCTAGCGTTTCTGACTAAAGACAGCAGTGTGTCACTGTTATTGTAGCTTAGCGATTGCTTAGCGAACTTCCCATAAGACTTTGGACATTTGTTCTGCGCCATTTATGTTACGCACATGAAAGATGCTTATTGTGCGGCTCAATGAGAAAAGGAGTGCTTCATAATATTATCGAAGCTCGGGGTCGAGCATTTTAGACACGGGGTGCAAAAAAATGCACCTTTTGAGATCCCATTCATACTCATGCATCGTATATCAAAAAATAAAGCGGATCGAATCCAGTTTCACTTTTTGTTCTCCAAGTTAAATGCATGTAAAGGTCACACTGTAACAATGCGTGAGCTGAGGGTGTACGGAACCGAATGAGAGATGGGTGTAAAAGGCGGCAAGTATTTCTCAGCTGATTCGTGTTGTTTCCCTGCAGCAAAGGACTTTCGGGATTGCGTAAGAGCTGGAATATAGTGTTTTTCTAGCGCTGTTGTGAAGGCAGGCTCAGCGGAGGGATTCATCTTCTCTCTCTCCGCTGCTATGCAGTGCAGATCTGACCTGCAGAGACTATATCAGAGACTCCTGTCTGGCAAACAGATCAAGGGACTCTGGTGCATCAGACAGCTTAATATAGAGTCTATGTCAGAAAACATGCAATGAACAAAGACACCAAACAGCATGAGACATACAAAGAGCTCATGAGACATAAAAACAGACACAAACACCTGAGCACACCTGGGATGACTCACTATCAGCTTGGCCAGGATTCAGGAGGTGAGCTCATGCCCCCTCTCTCCCCCTCCCCTGTCCCTGTCTTTTTCCTCTTATGCTTTTGTTGTTTTTCCCAGTACTCTCAGCAGCAGCGGTTAGGGGCGTGGCTTAGCCGTTACCCGCCCACAGCTCACCTGCTTCAACCTACAAACATGACTTCATGTGTCCGTGCGGGCACCTGACAGAATATTGTCCCAGTTTAAGTTAGGGAATCATGGGAACACAGGCGAGAATGTTACCTCGCAAGTGGAAAGTTCAAAGGAGGCCAGACACACAGAAAACGACAAAGCTGCAACCACTAAAACCAACATCAAATGTCGAGGATATAAATGAACAAAGGCATCGAAACGTATCAAGTGTAGGTAGACATCTGAGATTAATCAGGCTGATAAAGGAGTGTCCGGCTTTAATTTCAATAACCTCGTGAGTTTCTCACACATTCTTGGGAGGCGTGGCTCATTAGAGCGTCACGAACATGTTGACCGTCAAAGAGCTTACAGGAAACTCTTTGAGAAAATATGTGGGAATAAGCCAATTCTCGCTCACAAACTCTCTCGTTTTACTTGCTCAGACAAGTCTGTGGAATGCACCGCTTTTACGTCTGCTTCCTTATGCTCGTTTACGCTTGGACGCAGCCTGTGGCTTTTTCCCAAGCCTGGCCGGGATAAGTGGGAATGTTTGCCGTTTCCGGGGGGCTGTGTCCAGGCTACGACCTCTCTCATACACTCAAACCCATGAGCAAACAATAACAGATGACTGCCCATTCACAAAAGCCATTTTTAGGACAACCAATCTCCTTTTACCAAATTACAAACTGGCCTAAATGCTGATTCGTCTGCTTTTATTTTCTTGACGTATACAAAAAACATTTTTTTACAACTTTTGTGAATTGTGATCAAGACATGAAATCAAAATTCTACACATTCTCGATTTACAGAGCGTATTATTTTGGCCGATTCGTTATGTTTTTACACTAGCATGTTGTTTGCATGTCGCGAAATGCAAGATGGAAAACGAGAGGAATTTTATGTTTATCATTTTATATGTCAAAAGCACTGCTGACCCCTGATTCAATACTCTGATGGGTTTACCATAGTTCAATCCATTTGTAAAAATTCACAAATTTCGCATTAAAATCAACCTAGAAAATGCAAAGGGTGACAAATTCCACCTAGGCTTGTGCAGTAAACCGTATAACTGCAACTTGATAGATGCCAAACAACAACACTCCCTTAGTTCCTGACACTTCATTTGTTATTTGTCTCCTTTTGCATGTGATTAATGTTGTTGTGCGATTCCAGAGATAATGGCCTGATGAAGCCAAGGAAATTGTCGTGTTTACTACATTCTGAGGGTGGTTATGCAACTTTCATAGAGGAGAAAAATGCTCTCTCTGTTTGCGTGTGTGTGTTTTGAAACATATGATGGTGGGTGGGTAAAAATAAGGGGAAATAAATATAGACCACTTCAGAAGACGTAAACAGTGCTGGTCCAGCGTTGGACCAGACGTTTGAACAAACGTTTGTACAAAATACAACCAACAGAACACTTATAACCAAATTCAAATGTTAAAGAGTATGTTTACCCTTTAACAATATATGTATGATTTAAACATTTTTTTAAATGAAACCGTAAATGCTTCTGGACCAGTTTTTGCAAAGGGTTCTATAACAATTAACTACTTGTTTGTGCATGTATGGGAATATTTCTTTTTTTTTCATATCTAGTGCAAGCATGTGCTAATATGGCTGAAAATGCCTTGGAGACCTCTGCAACACACACCGCACAATTTCCACCTTTTGAAATCCTTGACTTCCTACACACCTCCGTTCCACTTCATCACATGCTTTAATCTGCCGTTGTCCGCTTAATGTTCACTCCAGGCTCTCGGTACGACACGTTCTGCCGAGACAGCCGGCAGCAACCTCCATTGAGGAATCCACTGAATAAATAGAGTAAGAAAAGAAACAGTGGGGCTCAGAGGAAAACATTCAATACTCAGATGTTGCTCTTCAACTGCTCATGAGACATGAGTGCAGGGCTGGGAAGGTTACTTTTAAAATGTATTTCAATACAGATTACAAAATACATGCTTTAAAAAGTAATTTGTAACGTATTTAGTTAGATTACACAAGTTCTGTAACTTAATCTAAATACTTTAGAATACTTTGGAATACTAATAAGGTACATATAACAAAGGGACCACCAAACAGAGGACTTGGTTTTCTCCTGCATATTATTTTAAACAACATCAGTTTTCCACAATATATCTCAAAGCAAAAAAGCAGACAATCTTAGAAAAAAGAAATGGAAAAAAGGCTGATGCTCAAAAAGGCAACACAATGCATTAAAGGGATACTTCACCCAAAAATGAAAATTCTGTCATCATTTACTCACCTTCGAGTTGTTCCAAATCTGTATACATTTCTTTGTTCTGATGAACACAGATAAAGATATTTGGAAGAATGCGTATAACCAAACAGATCTCGACCCCCATTGACTAGCATAGTAGGAAAAAATACGATGGTAGTCAAAAGTGCCCCAAAACTGTTTGCTGTCTTACTTTCTTCAAAATATCTTCTTTTGTGTTCAACAGAACAAAAAAGTGATGAAGTAATTTTTCCTACTATGGGAGCCAATGGGGGGAAAGATCTGTTTTGTTATAAGCATTCTTCCAAATATCTTTCTCTGTGTTCATCAGAACAAATACATTTATACAGATCTGGAACAACTCGAAGCTGAGTAAAGGATGACAGAATTGAAATTTTTGGGTGAAGTATCCCTTTAAGAGCTGGGGTGTGTACACTTTTTTGAATTGGAGGTTAAATTGTACTTATTTTATCTTCTGGGAAACATGTGGTTATGTGAAGGGCAGTACTAAATGAAAAAAATATTATCTAAACAAAACAAAAAATCTTTACACATCGTCCTGTTTAAACATTTTTACCCCTCCATTCTCTGAATGCAGTGTGTTTCATGGAAACTTCTTTCCACCACTAAATAAAAAAAATGTCTTTTTTTCAAAATTGCGAGATTTAAACTCGCAGTTGCAAGTTATGTAATCAGAATTGCATGAAAAACTCACAATTGCAAGATCTCGCAATTTTAACAATTTTTCTACTGAGTTTATTACATGCAATTCTGACTTTATAACAATTCTGACTTTTTTTCTCAAGCTCGCAATTCTGAGAAAAAAGACAGTGTTTTTTCTCTCATTGGACATTATAGTCTGCAATTGTGAGTGTATATCTCTAACAATTCTAAGAAAAGAAAACAGATTTGTTAGTTAAAAACTCGCAATTGTGAGAAAAAGTCAGAACTGTGAGATAAAAAGCACTTGCCTAAACAAATTACTTAAACAAGGGACTCGCAAAAACATGAAAACAGTCGTTGATCATTCAGGTAACCACAGACATCAAAGATTCAAGGGTGTGCACATTTTTTAATGTGGCAATTTGTATAAATTTGATCAGTTTGTGTTATGGAGTATATGTAAACTTCTATTGTGTGAAATAGCTTATTCAGAACAGTACTAAATAAAATCAATATGCAATTTCTATGAACCAAGATCCCTCTTATTTTGTTCAAATTAATTTAAATTTTGCATATTCTGTAAGGGGTATGAAACCTATGAGCAGAACTGTAGTTTAGGATGCTTTTGTAGATTGTCAGAGAATCACAGATTGCTGTTCACATTAATTGCCCTTTACAGTTAATATAAAGTTTAAATGATATAAATGCCATTACAATTCCAAGTAATCACTTTGGCAATCTAAAATACTTTTCGGATGTAACTGTAATTTGATGACCACCATTTAAAAAGTAACTGTAATGAAATACAGTTACTCAAATTTTGTATTTTAAATACGTAACTAAGTTACATGTATTTCGTTACGCCCCAGCCCTGCACGAGTGTTAAAACTTTCTCCTATGAGACAAAGGTTGATATAATAATAATCACTTGTTACATTTATATAGCGCTGGGTGCTCAAAGCGCTTTACATGGTAGGGGGAATCTCCTCAAGCACCACCAATGTGCAGCATCCACCTGGATGATGCGACGGCAGCCATATTGCGCCAGAACGCCCACCACACATCAGCTTATTATAGAGGTTCACAAAAGTTCATAGCCAAGATCCTTTGTTAAAGTGTCTGATGAGAAATTTCACACATTTGAGTACAGACTTTGTTATTGTGGCAAATCTTAGCCCAGATATTATTAAAAATTCAAGGAGACAGATTTGAACCACGAGGATTTCATTTAATCTCATTGTTGTTTAGCAGAAACAATCGAGGTGATGAAGTGATGTCGTCAGCGTCTCCTCCCTGTGGTCTGACTTCATATCTGACGGCTCATGTTGTTTTTAATGTCCATTGTGTTGTCTCCCATAGCTGACGGTTGAATGTAAGGTTTTTGAGCAACTGTTCCTTGCAAAACAGTGCAACATTATACTGACTGATCCACTGATATTGCCATATCTTGCACTTTTTCTTGTTGTTGTTAGGTATGTGTGTGGCTGGCACAATGGCTGGTTATGTAAGATTGGACCTGCCCCAGAGATGACCCACATCTTGACTCTCATAACATGTTTAAATGGCTGTGGCATATTTCTGAGCTAACACACACATACACTGCTCCACTATACAACTGCAGTCATCTCAAGTGATGAATCTGTGTTTCTCGATTACATTATGTGAAAATATACAGTAATATAATCTCATTTTAGTTTTCTATTTAGCACCCACAGAGACAAAACAGCAGGCATGTACACAAACAAACTTGCATACGTGAAGTTAATTCCCCTCCCCTCGAGAGGGGGCTGGGTGACTCAAATGTGCGTGTGTGTCTGAATCAAGCCTTTTGGGAAAGGATGTTTTATAGATGCTGCGATGGGGGAAGGGGGAAAATAAATAATTAGCATCAGCATCACTCATCTGCCCGTAGCCACACAAGACAGAGCCTTCCAACCGATGCTGGTAAATACACTGACATCATTAAAGGAGTAGTTCACATTCAAAATGAAAATTCTGTGACCATTTACCCGCTTGTCATTTCAAACCTCTATGACTTCCTTCCTTCCACAGAACACAAAAGAAGATATTTTGTAGAATGTTGTTAACAGCCCCCCCATTCCCTTTTACTGGTTACAATAGAAGTGAATGGGGGGCTATGCTGTTCTGTTACCAACATTTTTAAAAATATCTTATTTTGTGTTCTGCATTAGAAAGAAAGTCATACAGGTTTGAAATGACAAGAGGGCGAGTAAATGATGACAGAATATTCATTTTGAAGGTGAACTACTCCTTTAAACGAAAACATATGGCTACAAATGAGAAGACATTGATATCTGTCCTTTAGGGTGTGTCAACATAAGTGTCATTGATCCGTTTTCATTTCATTTTGTGTTGTTGGATAATATCTCGTCCCTCTTGCTAAGATACACTTCCAGCTAAACACACAGAGCTAATATTGTTCCTCAAACAAGCTGGGCCGCGGGGCCGGAAGCACCCCTTCCTCAAATATTTATTCTAGTCTTTCTTCTTTTGATTGTGTAACAGCTATCACTTTATAATGACTGGTTAGGGTGTGAATCCTGCAACAGGTCCACGCTGCTCACTCTTTAGGTAAATATACAGTACGTTATGTTTTGAATGGAACTCTGCAGTGTATTCCCCTCGTTACTGTTTTGCAATTCATTACCTTTGCCTCTATATCGCCCTCTATGTTTGAAACACAAAGGGCAGGTTACTTTACATACTTATCTTTATGTGGGCTGAAGTCAAATGTCGTGAAACTGACATTTATTGCAAACTTTGTACTTAACAGCTCAACTTACTGTATATTATTGCATTATTATAAGCTTACCATTGTGAACTGGGGTAAGGTAAGGTACTTGCTCAATAACTTTAATTTAAAAAGTTACAGATTGCAGCTTTAAAATAGTAAGAGAAACAATATGCATTATTTAACAATAAACGTTTCAAGCAGTTGTGTTCTACATTGTTGTCAAATTACCTGTATTACATGACCTCATCACATATGTAACTTCAGAAAGCGAGTAATCTTTTTTTTTGCCTTTTGCTGCTTTTATTCTTTTTAGTGAGACTGAGTAAAAAACATCTTAGGCCGTGTTCACACTTGACTTCTTTTTCGACAAGAAAAAGTTGACAATGTAGCCTTGTAGTTACAAATAGCAGCCGGCAATGTTCAAAGATAGCATTTGTGCACAAAGGCAGCTTAGAGAGACAGGCTTCATAGGCAATGTAACGGAAGTCTATTTGAATTATAAACAGAGAGCGTCTTTGCAATAACCAATCACATATTTAAAAACTACAATACTAATTTCGCACTAGAAATGCAATCAGAAGTTATTGAAAGTGAAAACTAAACTTACATTTGTACAAAACTATGCTCTAACGGGCGTTTCGGCCACTATTTAATTTTTTCGAGCTTAAGTCTTCTTAGCTGTGAAAAAGGTACTTGACGTAGGGCATTTTTTTCGAAAAGTTTAACCTTTTTCAACCTCAAAAGACGCTCTGAGCTGCAGAAAAAGACGCTTGCGCTGACGTTTAAAAAAGCGTGCGGGACTTTTTTGAAAACAGGGTTTACTCCATAGGATTATAATGTAAAACAGACGCCAGCAGCAAAAAAGAAAATGCCAGCAGCAAAAAAGAAGTCAAGTGTGAACATGGCCTTAGCCGTTTCAACTTCTGGTTAAAGGAGCAATGCAGAGATTTTAGTGGCATCTTGTGGTGAGGTTGCGAATTTCAACCAACGGCCCTCACTCCCGCCCTCCCCCTCCCTTTCGAAGTACTATGGCGACTCTCACAGGAAAAAGATGTCGTCGCGTTTTCGCTTCTTTGCCGAAGGAGATAACGTATTTACGAAACGTGCTCTGTAGAGCAGTTTGTCCGTTTAGGGCTACTGTAGAAACAACATGGCGAATTCCATGTAAGAGGACCCGCAGTGTATGTACATAGAAATAGCTCATTCTAAGGTAATAAAACATAACACCTCATTATGTAAGGTCTTTAGACACCTATGAAGACCTTAAAGAAATTAAAGGATAGATATGTGCAGTGAATTGCGGGATACAATAGACTACACAGTAAACTCTATTGTATGCTGCACATTTTGGCAGCTGGGCAGACGTTGCAGTTTTCATATTAAACAGAAGAATTGTATAGTAGCCTATAATAAGCCTGCTAATAGAAAAAATGATATAAAAATGTGTTACCTGATGATGTGTAACTTGGTTTTCTCCTTAAATAAAATACTCAGTGTAATGTGACGCATACAAAAGAAACATTTAGCAATATAGAAAGGCATCCGTATAGAATAACAATCCCATGCATTGTTTACGGACTTTAATAACAAACATAATTACTATAATAAAACCTAATGCGTAACAGGGGTCTATTATATGCATTATTGCATGCTAAGCTAAGCAGGCGGAAAAAAAAAGCACTTTGAATTAAGAGAGTTCATGCTGCCCGAGTCATTATTCATATTTGTGTGTAGCCATATGAGCAACGCTAGTTATTTTAGTTTGCTTTAGTAAGTATAATATGCTGTGCATGCATTATGTTTATATCTTATAATATTTTGAGAAAATATTTGGAAATAGAAAACTGGAAAATATGCAGACACACTCCTTGTGGTGCTCAATTCATGTAATAGGCGATTAGAAGACTCATGGACCTTTTCTGGCTGAGCATGTCATATACTGTATTATGCATATTTCAATTGTTTATTTAATAAGTGTTCCTGTTGCTCATATGCATATATACATACCATTGTTTTTTATAAGATATTGATTTCGTACCTGTACCAATAAAGAAAAGCTGGCATTGTGCCAAAGTGAGATTTTTTTAAACCCTGTAGACCATTAGTTTCCTTCAGCCTGTCACTGTGTGTGCTGCAGCATCATTCACTAGTCTTAGTAAATGGCACATTGAACATCAAACACAAGAGTAGGGATTGATGAGCCGCACGCACACACAACGCACGCACACACACACACACACACACACACACAGTCTGGTTATCTCTGTGGGGACAGTCCATAGGCGTAATGTTTTTTCTACTGTACAAACTGTATATTTTATCCCCTACCCCTAAACCTGAAGATCATAGAAAACTTTTTGCATTTTTAGATTTTTAAAAAATATTGTTCTGTATAATTTATAAGCTTTTTTGCCCATGGGGACCTCAATTTTGGTCCCCACAGTGAAACGAGTCCCCATGTGTTGGTGTGCATTCAGGTTTAGGTCCCCACCGGGATATAAAAACATGAACACACACACACACACACAGTCTGCGCATGAGCATGAAAGGGGACAATGATGGATCAGATGAAAGCAGTCCCTCTAACTGTCTCTCTCTCTCTGTTTCCTCATCTCTCTTTCTCTCCATCCCATCCCCCTCCCCTCATCCATCTGGGTCGTCCTCTGTGAGAGCAGGCAGACAAAAGAGGCACACTGCTGGCCCCCATCCCTCACTCAACCTTTCCTTGAAGGGACAAATGGTTCTCTCAGTGGCCCCTGGCTGAAGGATCGGCCCTTTTAACTAATGGTCCTGGCTGATTTTGTATGTGTGTGTGTGCGTTTAGTAAAAAATAAGGTAAGCTGGAGAACGCATACGCACAGCTGTGTTCTGCTCCACGATGTTGATGTACAGTATGTATCTTTCCTTCCCACAATAATTTTGGGTGGTGCTCATTACGAGGAATGTTCCTAGGGCGTAACACTTATCAACATTACAAGAGATTATGAGAATCATGAAGCCAGTAAACAGACGTCAAAGAAACTTGAAGCTGCCATCATAAATATGATTAATATTGTCCATGAACCGGAACCAGGTTTGACAGTGCTGCACCTATGTCCTCTCTGTTTACAGCATGGTATTTTCATGCACTTCAAATGAGTGTCTTGTGACCACTTATCTGATGTCTACGGGAGACACTTAATGTGTCAGTGTGTGTGTGTTGACAAAACGCAAAATCAAACTGCGATTTTAATCCCACCAGAAATGTGATGCTTTAAGCAGACTGCTAATTGTTAATATGTATTATTTTCTATTGCTACACAGTGCTTTTGAATACTTGATTCTGATTGGCTAGTCGTGTATACTGTCCAATAATTTACTAACGTATAGCCAGTCTGTTGTTAGCACTAAATAAACAACTTTAGTGTGATACAATACCCTTTGCTTTGTGATAACCCTGTTGTGGTTTATTCAGTGATAACAACTGGTTAGCTTTACATTATCCCCTACTTGACAGAACTTCGGTGATCGGTGTTGCTGAATGTTGGTTCATAAAGTCTTTTTAACTTGATCTCACAGTGGAACGTAAAATTATACAGACTAAGAGGTGGCAATTTCGTGTGATTATTAAAAAAGCGTGAAGGTCCAGCCCTAACCCCACCCCTAAACACAACTGTCACTGATGCAAAAGCAGTTCATATACAAACTAGCTTGAAATGAGCTAAAATGTCAAATAGTTACGAACTGCTTTGTAGCCACGCCAAAAAGCAAACGCATGTTTTAAAAGTGATTGGTTGACAGGCGAGTAGGTGGTCCTTTAGTATCATCTGTGGGTCATTAGCATTTACGCTACAAATATGATATGAATGTGAACATCTTTTTTCTATTTACTGAATGTAGAGCTGTCTTTTTGTTGCTTAAGTAAACTTTCTTGTACAAAATCACAATGCATAAAAACAAAGAACAGAAAACGGATTTAACCGACAACATGCTGGTTTTGCGAATTGTGAAGTGCGGCAAATCAAATACCAACCTTGACTTTACGACGTTTAACTCAGGAATTTTTTTTGTATCGCTACACATATGCAGGTGTGGACTGGGAAGCAAATTCGGCCCCTCCAACAATTCTGTCTACGGGGGGATCGTGTGCGATGTGTTTGATGGCATCGGCCCTCCACCAAATCTGTTGACGGGGGGGGGGGATTGTATGTAACGTGTGCATTGCGTTATATAATTACGTATCTGACTCGCTAATGCCTTAACGTTGCGTGCATTCGCATTTATAAATGCGTCCGGCAGTCCGCCCTTGGTCGCGGCCGTAGGCCGTCGGTGGGACGGCCGTTCTGGACTTTGACAGAATGTCCTACTGGTCAGTCCGCCCCTGTACATATGATATGAGAAAGCGCGAGCTTTTGTAACAGCTAGCTAGTTTTATAACAGACAGGAGATCACACCACCAGGATTCCAACACAAACGTATGAGTAATGGATTATTGCCAATGCCTGTCTCCGATTTGGCACGTTACTTCATTTGATTAATTATTTGATTTTCCTATCTCTATATGTAGAGCCGCAGAAGCACGAACACATTCCTGACAGGATTCCTGAAGAGGGAAAAACTGCATTTGGAACACTATGGCCTTGTTTATTACCTTGCATTTACATCCGCATGGGCTGATCCGATCACAAGTGGTCACCTGGGACAGATCGCTGGTATTAACATGCGTCTCAAATGTAGTGGGATTTTGCTGAAGAAAGGGTCTCCGATTTCACATCCTCATGACAAAAAGTGCAAAAAAGTTGACAAAGTGTTGCTTTGTAATATTGCTTTTCCCAAACGTGACATTTTAAATAGCATTTTTTTATAGAATAGTTACTTTGATCGAGCACCTGTATTAACTGTATTCCATACGTAGCCAACGAAATAAACTAAAAATAATAAATACTGTTACGTCAAGTAGATTTGCAGATGCCAGACATATCAACGATGTTCCCTTGTGTACTGTGGCTTCTCTACATTTGAAATAGATTGTTGTATTAGATTTGGCCCATATTTACATTTATATTTAGCTCTGACCAGATGTTCCAAGACATATAGCTAACACCATGTGTACCATACATTGAGGCCTATAAAATCAACACATTGAAATCTAGACAGGGACATACACAGACATGCACGTTGTTCTCTCACAGGCGAACAAGCTCTGCGTTTTCCCCTCTTGCAAACACCCACACACACGCATGGTCTAATCCAGTGATTATCTGATCAGGAATGGGGTAAAATTCCATGTAAACAGTGTGTAAACTGCGCGGTAAAGAAATACCCAGGAAAAGCTAAGAAAAAACATGTCATAACGTTTATTTGACTTGTGTCAAGCCAGCCAAACAGGGACCGAAACTATGCGTTTAGTTCTGTAGAATTGTTTATTTAATAATAAAGAGAAACTCCAGGGTCAGAATAAAAAGAAAATAGGGCTTGGTGTCCTTGGGGCAGGTGCAAAAAAGTCATAAAAGTTAATAGTGCGCCAAGTTGTTTTAGAAGTCCAAATTAGTCACCGTCACTTAGGAAATTGAGGACACTTTGAGGAACTAGGTTTGCTTATAGGATGCCGCAACGCAAGTTTGTGACATCTGGGAGGAGGTGTTTAGTACTAAAATATTATCTTATACTGTATCATCACTTCATCTCAGGTCTGAAATGAAAAGTCTGTCATCGTTATGTCATTCTTAACCCGTCTATGATTCTTTCTTCTGTGAAACACAAAAGAAGATATTTTAAGAAATGTCTCAGTGGTTGTGTTCACACAATAGAAGTCAATGCGGGCCAGTGTTGTTTGGTTACCAACATTCTTTAAAATATCTTCTTTTGTGTTCTGCAGAAGAAAGAAAATCACAGGGATGAAATAACATGAGGGTGAATGTAGAATAATTTGAAATCAAAGAATTTTCATATTTAACGGTATAGTTTACCTAAAAAGTCATCATCTACTCCCACTCTTACAAAATGAAATACAAAACTCATTTTGCATTCATCAAAGAAAGAAAGTCATACATGTGTTCTTCCCTCTTTTTTTTCCGGGTCATTTTGTGTTGTGTCAGTCAGTAGTGATGTAGCTGTTGTTGTAAGCAGAGGAGTATTCGGGTCACAGAAGCGCCATCGATAGAGAACACTTAACCTTTCAATTCAAGCACAAACACTACAAGAAGGAAGAAAACAACACCAGGGTGTCAGACATAATCTTGCTGGTTATCTAACGGTGCACAGCAAAACATGTAACTAGTGATATAACAAGGCATAGTGTGCATGTTTGGGTTGGGTTTTTGTCCCAGCGAGGTCTAGGCCAAAAGTCTGGCTTTAACTGACTAATATTGGTGAGGGTGTGTTTACATCAAATTATTACACAACAAAATTAATTAAATTTCAAGCTGATTAAATCATGTTTCCTTAGTTCTGACACAAAACAAATGGCAGGATATGAATTAGAAATTGTAATTATTTTCTAGCTTTTAATAGTTAACTCACACCACATTAAATTCCATTTTAATGAAGAAAAATTCCATTTCAAGACCCCTTGTTGAGAAGAACCAGCATCAGAATGAATGGTGTCAATATCCTGACTGAAGACGTAGAAGTTACAGAGGCACTAAACCTTCATTCACACCATAAATTTCATTTAGCACTATTTCTTTGAACTTTTTAGTGGCTACAAAAGACTGTCTATCCTGATTCCCAAATTGTACAACCATATTTATGATGTATTACGAATTGTTTTGCAATAATGAACCTTGTGGTTATTGGTTTAATGCGAGTTTGTACATTTAAAGATTTAAGAATTTGTGGTTGAATGCTTTCACACTAAAATTACTTTGTGTTGTTTCACTAGTAAGCTAACATATTTCTTAAATTCTTAGATTATGTATCATTTATTTCGGTGCTATTACTTTCATTATTTATGGGTGATACTCCTGTCATGTTTACAGCCATTAAAATATTGAATAATCAAACTGTTCTATTAAATGTTTTTATTCCAAATGTAATTCTACTGTGGTTACTTAAGACAATAACAAACATTTGAATCATATTTTCAATAAAGGACAAGTAAAAATGATATCCATAAAAAGGAACCATAAAGATAGAACCTTAACAGGTTCAATAATAGAACCTTTTCCCAGTCTGCAAAGAACCCCATAGGGTTCTATTTATTGAACCCTTAATAAGGGTTCTTTATGGAACTTTTAAGGGGATCCATAGATGAAGAGCATTTTGGATAGAACCTTTTCTTTTGAGAGTGTAGCTAATTTGTGTGAATGAAACTTTACTGTATTCTATCATAAATATCTATTTACTGTAGGCTAATAAAAGTATACAGAGATATATAATGTAACTTGTACACGTGCACCAGTTTCAACATTTTCGCGTGTCACGTGATTCATGGAGCCTTCAGATAGTTCCAGGATGTTATGTTTTCTCTTTAAATGCTTTATTTCTTCAATTTTTTCATTCATTAAATGACTTAAGTCTTTAAATGGGTCAAATGTTTGTCACAATCGGTCTGTTTTGCTGCAGCTTCATGCGTTAACTTCCGGGAACTATTGAGAGCCTCCATGAACCGCCATTGCTGTGAAAAAACGGTTCCATTGGAGTTAACGGAGTTGACGCAACTCTCTCTCTCAATGGCTCTGACGTGCACATAAAACAAACAGCTCTAATGTCTCCAAATACAATAAACCCACTAAAACATAGAACTCCAAGTCTGCAAGTAAAACATCTTTCCCCACACATTATGGATTTAATCATATGTATTTTTGCTGCCTCCCAGCAGTTCTGTGCTGGTACCCGCATTAACATTTCAATGAATAACGGCGTTTTAATCGTTCTGCTTTGATAAGTACATTTCACCATACAAAGAATGCAAACACTAAAGGTCCTCTCTGGGTGTGTTATTCATAAACACATTATTATCGAGTGTTCTCTCTGAGTGATAACCTAAAGATATATTTGCGCCAGTGTTGATAACCCATTTAGTCTGCGATAAATATTTACTTCTCCATTTCATTCTCTACCCAGTTATCAATACGGGATACTACAGACTTCCTATTAGCTGATTCAGAGTGCTCAGGACTTCCTGTCAACTGTCAGCATGCACAAATACATCACACACACACAAATACACACATATTCTATTCCTGTCAACTCGTTTCACTTTTTCATTCAGTCAACTAATAACTTCCTTCCTGCACCCAATGTTTGACACGGGATGCGAGAGAGAGAATGAACAGGACAAGCAGAGGAGAGAGAGAGAGAGGCTCATGGAGAGGGTCAGATTCAGATAGAGGAAGTGGCAGTAAGTGAATGATAAACAAGGAAGGAGAGAGAGAGAGAGAGAGAGGCCATGTGTGCAGTCTTTTCAAGCACAACTAATAGAAGTCTTCCTCCCTGTGATCGCTATCAGTGCAAACACACACATTCACGCACACACGGATGACTCTAAAACAGCACTAGGATTATGTTTCTAGCTCCCTGCAATCACTTCAACATGCATGCCAGTGAGCTACAATCTTGATTACCGCAGTGAGAAATGTATTTTAATGTATTTCTGAAATGTAAAAGATCATAAATCGAAATTGACCCGAAATGTATTTTATGTGCTTAATGCGTTTAATATTTTTGAAATAAATCATTTTGTTTCTCATATTTTGTCAATAATACCATTATTATTTTTGCTAACATTAAGTTAGCACTTTAATTTCTACATATCCACACTACGTTCCTTGAAGTCAATGTCATGAGATTTCCTGAGCTCTGAGAGGTTCTTGTGTTAGATAGGTTAAGAGGTACAGTAATGAGCACACGATGAGGGGAGATTTCCATCTCTCCCCCTCTCACATTGGATTTCCGGAGGAAACTGCTGGAATAATGAGAGGCCTGAAAGCGGTTTCTTCACAAGCAGAAACCTATAGTGCTCTGGCCAGACTCCAGAATAGTAGCACTCACCGCTAACGTCAAGTCTGCTCAAACACACACACTTACTGTATACATACATTCAAACACAAATACATTTACACTGATATAGCAACACCCCGATAATGGGTTTGATTACCAAAAAAACATAAACATACCGATGAAAACGTACAGTACACCTTCAGAAAACGTACAGTACACCTTCAATGCACTGTATCTGTCAATTTGGGTAAAAGTGTCTGTCAAATGCATAAATGTAATATAAATGTGATCTACACATTCTATCAGTGGAATGAACATTGATATGTATAAAATAAAGTGAGTGCCATCGGTACCCATGAATAGTGCACAATATATCGCCTAATGCATATTGTTTATTAAGAAACAGTAGTTGTTATTCTACAATGAGCGTTTTAAACATTATTATGCGACACTGTTCTCATATGACCTCATCAGGCCTCATGTTTAATGCAACAAATGGCAGTGCATGAGCAAATATCTTTGCATAATGGCCACTCTGTACAGTATAATTGACTTATCTGTGCTAGTTTAATGGTTTTCATATCTCTGCAGTCTCTTTATTCTTATGCAATGAAATAATTTCAACTCAAGTAAATATGTGACGTACATGTTTTTATTGATTTATTTGGTGAGTAAACATGTATTGTTGAGTGTTGAGGTTGAGTGTTGCTAGCCAAGAAAAATAATAGTTGTCTATGGGTGCTGCACAGTGATACACAAAGATGAAGATTACGTGAAGAGATCTTAACAGTGCTATATCATTCATTTGAGCATTTTAACATCTATTGACCAAACAGTATGCAGGACTTTTATTCTGTACTCTTGAATTTACTATTTTACACTGTATAACTGGAAGCATCTGTCTTCCAATGCATTGCAGTACATAAATGATGGTGTGTCTCTTATTTTTTCTAAAAAAAACCTTCAGAGGTGACATTCCACTTTGAGCTCCTCGGTTTATACCGGACCACACGGATGTGTTTTTCTGAATGAATGTAAAATTAGGCCACCTTGTTTCCTTAATGGTCTCTATCATGAAGATTGGATGACATAATGAAGACTTGGGTGACATAAAGCTACATTTTCTCAGAATCCAAACGAATAAATTCTAAAATTCTAATTCTTTAGCTTATAGTCCTTTTTTTCTTTTTTTCTTTTTTTTTTCAATGTGTTGTATTGTATTGTAATTGCTATTTTGTTATGTAAATATGCGATTTTACTCTCTTTTAGGCTGACTTTTACCATCTGTCTAGGGACTGCAGGTGAAAAATAGCCTTTTGGCTAACTCTGGCATATTTACAGTAATGTTTATTAATATGCATTGTCCCTGTTATAAATAAATAAATGTTGATTTCCATAGTCAACAATGATCAGCAATGGAAAAAAATGAAAATATTATAAAATTATTCAGTGTTTCCACGAATAAACCAGAACATGACTCAGCAAAGGGAATACAGCTCTTATTCCTTTAAACATGCTCAAATGCAGAAACGCATAGCAACTGTCAGCACACACACTTTTAGGATGCCATTAAAATGGCAATTTTAAAATTTCTCTTTTAAAGATTTCTTTTATTTCAAGTAATATGTAAGTTGTAGAGTGGGAGTCCTTGTTGTTTGGATGCGTCTGTCATGCAATCTTCATGGTTAAGGGCAATTACAGAAATCCGTCTTTCTTATATTACGCTCTAAAAATGCTGGTTTATTATTAAAGAGGTACGAAAAATACAGAAAAATAATACAAACATTTTAATACAGGTATAAAATATTTGAATTCAGGATTAAAATATTAAACCAAATTAGTAAAGCTGTTCATGACTGCTTTTACAAAAGGCTCATTTAATTGATTTATGTCACTTATTGTAGAACGAGCACCTCTGATTTCCACATATTTGTGTTTTTTTCTGTGGCTTATAACAATGGGCAGTTAATTATACGTACATATATAAAATTGCATATGATTTTATTAGACTGACTTGCAGTCACAGACAACACATTTACACATAGGTGTACAGAGCCAACGTCAAAATTATCCCCCACGTGATTCATTTTTCTATGATTTGATTTTGTAAATATTGTGTGGTATTTGATTTAATTGAGACAATTTCTCGACCGAGTGGCTAGACAGACAGCAAAACCTACATACCGTATGAAGAGACAGTCAGATTGACATACGGTTCCTCGCAGTGTTCTAAAAAGCTTTGAAATTGATTTCTGAAGGAAGCATTTCAGTGACACGATTAGGATATCCGTTTCATCATACTTTGAAAACACTGCTATTTGAGAGATGCTTTTCAAAGAACATTCCTGGCATCCTTATACAACAGGGTCAGACACATTGGGTCTGGTAATCTGGTCAGCCTGTCTGCCCTGTCTTTGTCTGTTTGTCTGGCTACTTGTGAAAATCTCAAGATCCAATCAGACTGCCCGATTACAATGCAACTAGCTTTACTGTAGCTCAGCTGGTTGCAAATAAACACCACTAGCAGTGGGAATGCACATGTGTATAGATGTGTGTTTGCAAGTACGTGAATTTGGATAAAAGTTTCTGCTTAATCCAAACATGTGTTTCTAGAGTCAGGGTGCAATGTTTTTCTCCAGAATAACCTGCAGAACCAGACGTCAAGTACACATTTCATTTTTAGATTGATGAGAAAGAAGCTTATTTTATTATGTCAGTATTACACGAGAACATTGATTATGTCAACATCCAAGCTTGGCTTTTTTCAGAGGAAGAGGAATTTACTACATGGACATGAACCATGACGTAAGATGAGACCGAACACGACCACACATCACGCAAACACAGATTCAAATCACATTGGTCAAAGGATAAACTGTGGACCAATTGATTGTCAACGTTATGCCATGTTCTAAAAAATTTTTTTGGTGTATTTATGAGTCTGATAAAAACCTTTTGGAACCATTTTCGCAAACTTTTTTTTCCAGTTTTCACCATAGTGATAGCCCAGATGTCAATATTTCAAATGTTTCTTCCTTATATCTTAATTCATTATCCTAAACATCCATGAGATTTTTCTTAAAGCAAATGGAGATTTTGAGTAAGTCCACAATCTAGATAATGTAATGGTGTTTTCTTTTTTTCACACTGGCATTTTCGAAAAGTTGTTCATGAACATCTGTAAATGCTTAGATTTGTGCATTATAAAAGAAAGGTAGTGTAGGGCAGCACTTATTTTCAAGATATTTTCAAGTAATATCCGAATGTACATTTTATGTTTTACACCAATTTCAAATTAAACAGCAAGCACAATAGTGTTGATACAACATCACGCTGCAAAACTGATTATGATGTAATTGTACACTTTTCCTTTCATCTGTGCTGTCTCTATGAGCACAATTGGTTAAAGCAGAGAGAAATAAAATAATTTTAAGATGCAGGAATATTTATCAGCAGCTATAAAAGAGCAACCTCCAAGCAATAAAAAGAGTTGAACAAAAAAGAACAGTTCCTAAAATGTCACATTTGGAAAATTAACAAATCAAATGTGCTACATTGATTCAACAGCCAGCACTTACTTTCTACTATGCTTAAGTAGAACAAAAAAAAGTTTTTAAAAGTCCACCCACAGAGTTTTCTCACTTGTACATTTTCTTCTCCTCTCCTGCTGTGATATACAGGCTTTATTTGAGCATGATAAGCACACCACTGCTTTCCCACAACTCCGTTTGAATTTCTGCACATGCGGCCGACTCCTAAAGAGCTTCTTTCAACAAAGGAGAATAGACACGTGTGGCAATGCGACACAGCCGATAAAAGACGCAAACTCTATAGGAAAAACACTGCTCGAGGCCGTGAGCCTGCTGTTTTTCCATGGAAAAGTTAGTGTTCCGGGAAAGATAAGGCAGGGAGGAAGAAAAATCCAAAGACGTTCACTCAGTTGGACAAAAGGGAGCTGTAACACCAATAAACTGTTAATGAGATGGTACGTTCGACACGTGGATGTTCAAAACAAGCATCCTCAAATCAATAGTCATTTGGCCAGTACTTTAAAGCTATAGCCACATATTACTTCTGTTCTATAGTGAGCTACCTGCATGCAGCCAACATAACAATGCTGCTTTCTAAAAATACTTTATAAACCCTTCAAATTATACTTTGTCAAATTCTAAGACAAAATTGTATTGGTCTTTTACCGAGCAAAAAAGTCCAAGATGGCAAGCAAGGTGAGAGAAATAAATATAAATATATTTTTATTTGTATACTGTAAACTCATGGTACCCTACTGCACTTACACACAATAGGCAGTTGTTTTACACACACAATTCTTTTCATACATACTTTCAGCTTCCCCATAACCTCATCACCAACAGATTAAAAATACGAAAGCTCTTGCTGTGATTTCACTGTTAGAAGAATTTAAATTAATTTGAGAGAGCCTCAAGTTAAGATTTTTATTTTCTCTCTTATATTATTTTTATTATTTCTGTATGTTTATTTTATTCATTTATTTGCATGTATAAGCTATTCTTGTTTAATAAGTACGATGTAAGCTCAACCTGAAGATAGGTATATGTATATGTAAAGTTGTTACGTATGCCATTTTGTTTGTAACTGTTAAGAAATAATAATAAAAAAATAAAACTAAAAACTCAACCCTGGATTTTTCAAACTAAAAAAAAAACTAAGGCAAAATGGCTGCATTCAATAGGAGGAACAAAAACTGGGACTAAAACACCTAATTATTTGCTGAAACTACAAGCAGCTGGACTCGACGGTGATCCTTACGACTACCTTATGAATTACAAAGGAATCAGGTGTTCTTAGACACTCAAATGTTGCGCGGAATTGCGTTTCCTGACATTGTAACCATTCATTTTGCCCAGTGTTTTACCACTCAAGCAGGAGTATTCCGGCGTGTTCATGTGGGAAAGTGACGACACGTGCACTCTATAGGCTGGTTCGACTTGATGCGGCGCTGCGCAGAACGATCGAATTCTGACTTGAAGCAGTGCATGCCGGTTAGAAATTTTGTCCGACTTGAACCGGTGCCGATGCCACGTGACCGTGTGGCATCAAAGTACCGCGAGAGCATTTCGAGAACAGCCGGCTTGCTCAGCCGCTCAGGAGCGGCTGCACCGGGTTGCGATGACGACATAGCTTTTCATGATTGGCTAGACAACGATCACGTGCGTTTCGGGTTTATTATAACGCCTTCGGTTCAACTAATACTTATTAATGCATGTTTTTAAAACAGCTAAAACTCTGTTGGTACAAATATAATAAACATGTTATTTTGTGTTGTTTAATAAAATAAAAATTAAATGAATACAGACTCCGTTGGTAATTTAATAATATATTCTTATGTTTGCCATGATTTTTAGGCACACAGTGTTAAGCAGCACATAACATTTGCAATATGAAGAGTTTATGGTTGCTACTTTTCAATTTAAACGTTTGTTTATTGGACAAATCCACTTCAATCGCACTTTGAAAAGGAAACACGGTGCGAACGTCACTACGGCAAGCAGCAGGTGTCCCACTCTTTTTCCAGATGTCCGACTTGACTGCTCTCCTTTTTCAACTCCTCCGTCTACTGCAAGCGGCTAATCTCGCTCGCCGATCGGTCTGCAAAGCGCCGCATGAGCTCGAACAAGCCTATTGGCTGTCCCACTCCGATCGCATCACGCGCTGACCTTGAAGCGCACACGTTAATAAAAATGAATGAGTGCATTCCTGGAGCGCGATAGTCAGTGATTAAAACCTGTTGTGCTCACACAACGATATCGTACGGCTTTAGAAGACTCGAAATGCAACGCGACCTGTATGTATACTGTTTTTGGTCAGTGTTTGTGTAACCGGTCCTACTCGCCCCGCTCTGCGCGGGCCTCGAACCGGCGTCGGTCCGGATGGGAGACGGGCGCTCTAACGAGGAGGCTAAAGTCCGCAGTCTCTAGCGTCTGTCGCTAGAGCGTCTCTGTTGGTCGGGGAGTGAGGTTTACACACTGCACAGCTCTTCACTAGCTGGCCTCCGTTACACTTGCAATAAATACCCATGTCTGACTTCCATTTCATTGATGCGTGTTTATGTGGTTGGGAAGTGGGTAGTTTTAGGTTTAGGGTTGGAGTGGGGTTAGGTGCTCTAAAATATTTATTAAAGTACAAATAATAAGTACATTTCAGAGGCCAATCGTCACAGACACGCATTCTCTAGCGCAGTGGTTCCCAAACTGGGGTACGCCTACCCCCGGGGGTACTCCAGGTGACGGAGGGGGTACGTGAACAAAATCCTGAAATCTACTGTTTACTTAATTATAACGCACCTGACAATCAAGGCATGTTTTTCTCACAAGCTGAATATAAAGACGTGCTCCCTCTAGTGTACACACAGCAAAAAAGTAGTCACGTAGTGCCATAAAAGGTCAAATTCATGACAACCAATCAAAAAATATGCGTCCACTCATGCGTAAGCGCACGTCTTTACGTACCGCATGTGACTTCGCACAAAAATTACTGACAGACTTCTGGATAGCTTTGCATGCAGAGTATCCTGCCTTAGCCGATCGCGCTTTGAAAACATTACAGCCCTGAATTCACCACAACGTATCTTTGCGAAAGTGGGTTTTCAGCACTTGCCCACATAAAGAACAAATATCGACACAGACTCTGCATAGAGAATGATTTGAGACTCAGACTTTCTCCGATACAACCAAACATCACAGAGTTATGCAAGTCATTTCAAGCACATCCATCTCATTAAGCAGTGAGTCATTTATTTATATATGAGACATATATCATTTATTGTTTGATAAAAGAAAATTACATGCATTTAAAATGCAAATAAAAAAATGTTTGAGACCACAATTGTTACTGTAAGAAAGGGGGTACGCAGAATGATGTTAAGTCCCTGGGGGGGTACGCCATTGTAAAAAGTTTTGGAACCACCGCTCTAGCGGACCAATACAGTTCTTCTCTTTAGTGCCCCCAGTGGACTTTTGTGTCCCAAAACTGTAGCAAAATACGTACCTGATGATACGTATATTGTGGCGCTGCAAAGAGTGTACAGAGGTACGTATTTCCTAGGTGACCAGGTTGACCCAATTATGCTATTGCAGTCTTCACATGCTTATGGCCACATAACACACTCCTGCATGTGTGATATTGCTTTAGTAGCCTAAGATATAAAACAAACAGAGGTCTTATAAGAGACACAGACGGAATAATACATGTGGCGGCACCTACTAATGTACAGTAGTGAAATTAATATCGAAGACCAGACTCTGAACCTGGCTGGCTAACTTATTTTTAGCCGACTGTTAGCGAATCTCGCTCTGTCTACCCAGTCCTGCCAAAATAGCAGGTGCATTTACAGGTGCGTCCTCTCTCTGCCTGTTATCTGTACACAGTGAATCTAAGACTCACTCGCTCAGTCTTTCACCCTTTCTCTGCCTCACTTTCTCTTCTAGCATGTGTAATCCATACCTGGCCAGATGCCAGCTATATGCAGGCACCTGCGTCAGCCGGCTGCGCAAACAACACACTCCACTCTCTCCATCACAGTCAACAGCCTCTCTGAGCAAAGCTAAAACCTCCTCACACATCCACACAAACGTCAGTCCCGCTAAAAGAGTAACAGTGAAGGTGGCTTTATACAAGAGGCGGTGTTTTATCTAGTGTGTCTCTATGCTTTCATATAGTTTATACAGTAGGGGTGGGGTTTTGTACATATTTTCCTCATAGTACTGTATTGATATTCTCATGCCAAGAATAGTTTTTAGTATGCTCCTACTTTAGTCGTTTTAAAATGCTCCACTTCAGCGTTTTTTAGGGAAATGGACCATCATTCTGAGAAAGTCTGTTACTTGTTTCTGTTGAGCTGTAAAACGAAATAAGAGCAACATTTTGAGCATAGTCCGATACAAGCAAAACAAACAAGTGCGAACTTTTCCTTTAAAACAGATCCATTACGCAACGTTAAAATATTTTTCCTAAAGTGGAGCTAACAAGCTATTTCATGCATTCTGACTTCTTTATACTGTTAAATGTGCTGGCTTCTCAAGCTTAACATGGTCAACTTGTCACAAAACGAGTTGAACGTATAACGCAGTATTTCTGTGCACGATTCACCCTGCCAGGGATCGCACAGGTTTCTGAAAGTTTTTTTCGAACACGGATTCCCATTTCGTAACAAGTGTTCTTACTCCCTTATTGGACAATTCTCCCAGAAAAGCACGCCCGCGCATCATCCAGCGAGCGAAAGAGCACGCCCACGCGTCAACCAGCCAGTGTGAGAAAGAGCACGCCCATCAATGCCGCTTCACTCGGCTGACGAAAGTTTAGCTGTGTTTGTTTGCTCACTGAATTTTGGTGACGCATAAACGGTGGATAAAACGTTGAGTTTGGAGATCGTTTGAAACTGACAGATGGCGCGGTGCCAGCATTAAAAGATGATGAACCGCACGTGGTAAGTCAAACTAAGTAACATGTTTGTGTTTTGTTGGCAATCGGTGTGTACGTGCATAATGTAAACAACACAAACTTATAGTGAATCAACAGTTATGTGGGGATCATGCGACGATGTATTGTGTGCTCGTGCTGTACGTCCAATAAGCTGGTGTATTATGTTGACAGCATGGGGTTGTGGGCTGCTCCTGGTGAAGAAGTCCAGGGCCACTTTTTAGTCTCAGTCCGCCCCTGATGTACTGTATAACGAACAAGGCACTCGGTTCCAATATTAAGAAATGTATTATTTAATAAAATTGCATTCTATTTCCAATTCTATTTCCATAAATGTTGTTTCGTAAGGGTAACGCGTATTTTGAGCTGATCCGTGTGATCAGGTGTGATTTGAGTGTTTTTCACATTAAAGCGAGTGAGCAAGAGGTTCTTTTGACCCAACCAGCCAAACAGACCCCTGGGTCATGCAAATAATTTAAAGAGAAGAGAGAAACAAAGATTGTATGTTTTGAGGTGAGTCACCGTAGTACTTTATCATGGGTAAACACCTGCATAAACGGTCTTGACAGAAGCGCACGAGTTGTCATGGCTACAGGAACACGTGCGATGTGGGTGCATGTTGTGCTGGTGTGCTATCATTATTCAGCTGACCTGTAAACCACAGACGGGCTGGCAGTAGGCCAACTCTCCGTCCAGCTTTGATTTCCGTACTGCACTGCAGTGCACAGGCCTCAAATACTGCACAGGAGTTTCCCTTGCGCGGGATTATCTTGCAAAAATATAAACGTTAAAGTTTAAAAAAAGCTTATGAAAGCATCCCTACTTTGGTTGTTGACATTGAGGGGAACACAGACTGCTAACAGCGAGGATGAAATGGAATGGAAATTATATTTGAGTTGCGTTACGTTCTGTTCCTTTGCAAAGTGCATGGCACTTGTGAGTGAGAACAGAGTGTGGCACACCGCTCCCCCTGAGGACCTATGTACCAGAAACACATGGCAACACAAAACCGCAGTCATACTCCTGGACGCAATCTACACGATATACTGTAGCTCTTTCTGCTTACATCAAGGGATTTCATTTAATATGAATATAGAGATCGCTCTGTCCTCATCAAGACAACTAGCACTTTCTGAATGTTTGTTTTTCTCCAGGTATGTCTTTGTTAAGCGATGATGTCATAGGGCCAAGATCCCGCAGATATCCTCAATAGCTGATGTGAAGGGCTTGCTTGTTACGGTTATCCCACTGCAGTGACTCAAAGGTGTTTTGTGAGCCTTTTCTTCTTTTCCGGGAGAATTGTCCAATAAGGGACTAAGAAAAGTTGTTACGAAACGGATTTTCATGTTCTAAAAAAAACTTTCCGAAACCTGGAGTGTATCGAGCACAGAAATACTACGTCATACGTCCATCTCGTTTTTTGACAAGTTGACCATGTCAAGCATGAGAAGACAGCACGTTTAACATTATAAATAAGTCAGAATGCATGAAACGCCGTTGCACTGCCGCCTTAAATTTTTTTTATTTATTTATTTGTTTATTCACAGGGGCAGTGCACATTAATAAACATATCTGTATATGTGCCAGAATTAGCCAGAAAGGCTATTTTTCATCTGTTGACCCTTGACAGAATGTTAAAATGTCATCCTTAATGCATCACATATAGTAATGTACACACAAAAGCATTATAAAACGACAAGGAAATCGTACTAAAGTACAAATAATAAACAATTTATCTATACCACCAATATTAAACCTTAAATGAAGAGAGATGATCATTCCTTTTGTTTGTGTTCTTTTATTTTTATTAAACCAGTTTTTTTTCTTTCCATTATAATTAACTGAACTGTAACGCATTATGATTTTATGATGCTTAAAGTGATAGTTCACCCAAGAATAAAAATTCCGTCATTATTTACTCACCCTCGTGTCATTTCAAACCTGTATGACTTTCTTGCTTCCGCAGAACACAAAAGAAGATATTTTGAAGAATGTTGTTAACTGGCCCCCATTCACATGCACTGATTTTGTGTCCACACAATAGAAGTGAATGGAGACTAGTGCTGTTCGGTTACCAACTGTTTTCAAAAAATCTTCTTTTGTGTTCTGCGGAAGAAAGTCATAAAGGTCTGAAATGACAAGAGGGTGAGTAAATGATGACAGAATTTTCATTTTGGGGTATTTTTAAGTATATTCTTTGCAGTAGTTGTGAAACACTTTTCTATATGCGCTCTGTTTGTCTCATCTGTGAGAATCTGTTGTACCTTTCTGCTGTATCAAGTCGGCATTACCTGTGTGAGTAATTCTATATCAGCTGTTAATCCTCACACTTCCCTGTCTGTGTTCGGTGTTTTTCCCCTGTTGATCGAGTGTAGGTGTACTGCGATGGCCCCTTATTAGCTTGGGAAGTGTTGACGATAAGCTGTGTTCTCTCCGCAGGGCTGTGGAACATGACCCAGATCTCCAAGAGCAAAACAAGAAAAGAGTGGGCGGAAAAAAAAGAGTGAGGGAGATAAATAGAGGGATCAGGACAGCGTGAGACTCGACATGCACTGAACACCGCTCTGAAAATATGACTAGCAGCGGTTCCTAAACAGCCTTTTTGGTGAATTTATAAATTAAGACAATTAAGTTAATATATGCGATTATGACAAGCTACTAGATCTATCTGGCACAAAAATGAGGAAAAACATGAAAATTTGTGAAAGATCAACATATACAAAACTACTGTAAATACAATATTTATGCATACAAAAAAATTAGATGTAAAGATGCTGTTAAGCGTACTGCACACTACTCTACGCTGTACTATTACCGGCTTCTTTAGATGCACATGCCTGGAACAAAGGTAACTTCCGGTCTGTGTTTGGTAATATCTGTTAGGACTCACATACCATTGTGGTATATATCGCAATAGTGATATTAAACCATGATTATCTGTTATTAGAGATGCACTGATACTAAATTTCTCCACCGATACTGATAGCTGACTATTCAGAGTGATATCTGCCGATGCTGATACTGATAGTATGGTGGGTATATTAACTCGTATTAACTCAATTCTGAAGATTAAATTGATATTTCTTAACTTTGTGAATGTTATTAATTCATGTAATGACTGTTAATATTGAACATAAAAATGGTGTTGTTTCTTAACATTTTCTATGTACAGAGCACAAATTAATTGCATTTTCTGTAGTCTTTTGATTGACAGAATATATCTGCCCTGATCATCGGCTCTTTTTAAACCATCGGCCGATAGCCAGTAGTGTGAAAATGTGCTTTTATTGGCCTATACCGATTATTGGCCGATCGGTGCATCTCTAGTTTTGAATATTGTCTTAAGAGCCACAATGGTTACAGAATCTCTCTTTCTGCCTCTAACACCGTTTTAAATGTGATTTATTTACAAAAAAATTAACAAAATTAAAGACAAATTTAACTGATAGTATCATATACTTGATATATAATAAATGAAGCAAAACTCTAATACCGTGACAGCCCTGGCAGGAGTAATTTCTCTTCAAGCTGTCTATAATCAATATGTAAAGTCTGATGAAGAGCCTGTGTGCTTGAAACGCCACGTGCCATGCGAAAGTCTTTTAATTCATCTTTTTTAAAAATATTTTTGGAGCATTGGTGTGCCGACTTTATTACAATTCTATAAACATTGTGTATAAATTAATTTGCAGGCTCAATAAATACAAAAAAACACTGTGGTCTTATCGAACGTAAGGGTCTGCACAGTATCAATCTCTATATCTTTGTTTTGTTTATTTGCATTTCATGTATTTTATATACACTAACAAATGCTGGGTTATTTTCAAATATGGAAAATAACCCAGCACTTTTAGAGTGCATGTATTTTAGCTTATTTGTATATAATGTATTTTTTGGACATTGAGCCTAATAATGTAATATGTTTAATGTTTAATAATTATGTATTTTAGTTTTGGGGGAGTGCATAAATGATGTCTTTATGATTTGTTATGATTTTGACTATTCAAAATATTACAAATATATAAACAAATAAATGAATACAAATAATAAACCAGCTTTGCATATCATAAAATAACTCTCTATTATCTAAAATAACTAACTATTAAATGAACCATCCAAAAGAATCAAATTAGACTGTCCAATGTCTCAGTGAGAGCAAGGGCATGCTGAAGGATTACCTGTGTAATAATTATTAGCAGTGTGTCCAACAAAATGGGACCAACAACAGCAATGTAGAGTATTTTCTAAACCAGCAGTTTTGTAACAGGAAAATGTTTTGAAAGAAACTGAGCTAATGTCATGCCACTATAGCACCACTACTCATAGTTAGCTACTTCCTATCAAGTAATCAATGTCAAATGTCGATTTAATTTAGATTTTTTTTTTTTTTTTTAGATTTTTTTTTTAGGTCTACAAACGTGTGAATATGTGTGTCAATATGATCCCCTTCATACGTGCGTGTGTATATATATGTATAAATGAGAGTTCTCCCCAGAGAAGCCCTTTTAATCTCCCCCCTCATCTGTCGGCTGGACACTACACTCTTTTCTTTATAGCTTGTCTTTCTCATGGGAGGAGAATCAATTACTTTTTAATAAGAGCTCCAATTAGTCCTGAGCACAATGTGCTAAATATAACTCTTATTGTCTTGATCTAATAAGCAGTAGGCCGGAGTTTGACCCTCGTCAGATGAGCACTGGGCGCTGTGTTAGGGCCCTTAGAGTGCGTGAACACGAAATACAATTTATTATAGAGTCTCAGCCTAATGAGACAAGCCCACCACACGTCAACACGAGGCCTGTCAAGCCCACCGGTGCAGGGTTGGAACTTATTTTTACCTTGTCAAGTGGGATCGTGAAACAGCTTGAAATGCCAACAACGGCCCTGCAAAGGACAAGGTGAGTTGTAGAATGGATGAATGAAATGGCACCTATAGAAATGTAGGTCTCAGTTTATATAAGGCATCTTTACATACTGTGTACAATACACTACAAGTCATGGACTACATACACAGGACACATTGTTAGGTTCCCTTTGTTTTAATTTCATTATATTTGGGACATATTCAAGATCTGCATTATGACTGTTCATAAACATATTTTTCATTCGATTATGGGTCTTAGTGTTCTAACAGTATGATGTTCACAGGCTTGTGCCAGACACGGGTCTGCTGTGTTCTGCCATGTCCTGGCCACTCTTTACCACCCATGCTATTAGTACTAGCAGATCTGAACAATCGCATGAAGGCCACATACGCATAATCATAAAGATAAAAATCTCTGGCTTCCAGCTCCTTTGAGTCCTGTTCCAATCTGACTCAAGGTCGTTCTGTTCCACATAGAAACCAGACGCTGGCATGAACGCATGGGTCTGTGTTCTGTGCTGCGATACAAAAGTTCTTTTTTTAGAGTACATTGACGGACGTCATCACTAACGCAAGTCGGGCGAAAGATGGAAACTAAGACCGAAAATAAATGTAAACGATCAGAAGATCATCCAATGAGATATGAGCGCGTACCCACTACTGTTTCAATGTGGCTGAGTATTAATAGAACAACAAAGTTTGTGTAAAAAGAAAACACAAACAGTAGCCCAGTTTAGATCATGTGAATATAAATTCTGTAAGGGACAAATGGCCCTGGGGGAGACTATAGTACTACTGAAACATGCAACGTGCAAATAATAAATATATATTAAAAATATGCTTTAGCAAAGTGTTTATTATGACCTGTCGTTTTAAATTTGATGAAGCCATGTTCATTGTGGAGCTACAGTCTTTGGTTAGCATGTTTGTCCACAGCGGATCTTTTAACAGAGGACTTTGGCCACAACATAAGGACATTTGTTCCAAATGTTGACTCTTATTCAACTGCAAATAAAACAATAAACATGTTTTGCCTGAAAGTATGTGGTCATTTTACATTAATCTGTACAAGAATAAAAAATGATTTACAAGAATCAATCTTTTGACACGGCAAACAATAACCCCAGGGATGAGAGAAATTTAGCAGTGCACAGGGGTGCTGAAGAAAGAGCTGTGGTGGTGTTTGTAGTAATTGAGTGGTGTGAGAGAAAATTAAATCAAAAGGGCCATTTACCCCAGAGGCTTTTTAGCACAGTTGTACCATTCATTGTTCGTGTCAATGCTTTGTCATGAAGACTAGCCTAACATGCCGATCACAAAATATTGAACCGGACTAGCATAAAAAAAACTCTTAATTTCATCACCACAACAGTTTTCTCTGATATAAAATGAGTAATTTATCAGCCAATCTGTTGATATGTTGTGATGTATACACACACAAAATTGTAAACAAAGTCAAGGACAAAGTGTACACGAGGAAACAAACATATTCTTGGAATTTGTGTAACAGAGTCGTTTATATAAATAGTGTTAACAGATTGTTGTTAGCAGTGTACATGAAAACACTATGTACATGCTTATTGTCTGGGCAATAGTTAAAACTTTATCCTGTTGTCGCCCGTGCCATGACCAAGCACGTACGCTGAAGGGTTAAAGGAACAGTTTCAAGGAACAATTGTTGGCCATCATTGAGAACCATTAAAAAATTGCTTGAAGAATAAATGATGACATAATTTTTATTTTTGGGTGAACTGTCCCTTTAAAGTCATATGAAACAAATCAATGTGAAAGGCATGATGTGATCGTCCTGTCAGTTGGTAATACCTAGAATTTCAAAATCAAGTGCAGGTGGTAGATCCTTTTCCTATCTAGCGCCTAAACTTTGGAATAGTCTTCCCTGCACTGTCCGGGAGGCAGACACACTCTGTCAGTTTAAATCTAGACTAAAGACGCATCTTTTTAATCTTGCATACACTACTCTTCCATAACACAAATCCTCTGAGGGTTTAGGCTGCATTAGTTAGATCAACCGGAACCAAAAACACAACTGATGTACTTGTTGCATCAAAGAGTACAGAACAGTACTCTACTCTCAGCCAGTCTTGTCTCATTGTTCCAAGGTTACCACAGTGAGCAGGATGCAGTTCATGGCCTGACCTGATGGTAGAGCGGAGACCTGACAAGAGCTGAGATGATAGAGCTGGATAAAGAAGGACGTGGTCACCTGACACGTCTTCACTACAAAATTTCAAATGCTATTAGATTATTAATGATAATCTTAAAACTATAATTTACCTCATCAGTAAGTTTATTTATTTTTATTTAGCCTTGTTGTGCAAGCACTGTGGGGCTTGTGCAGAGGCAGCCGCTTTTGCCAGAGGGGAACTGGAATCCCCTGGTTGGGCCTGGGTCCTCCGGAGTTTTTTTTTTTTTTTTTTTTGAGTTTTGGGTTCCTCGCCACCGTTTGCATACTTTGTTGCACTATTTGCCTGGCCGGGGGGGCTGCTTCAGAATTTTAAAGTTTTACTTAATATTGCATATAGGAATTTATAGTCCGTTTAATATTTGACCTGTGTTTCTCTCTCCTTTATCTTAAATGTGTGCTTTCACTGTGCGTGTGTGTGTGTGTGTGTACGTGCCTGTCTGTGTGTGTGCATGCACGTCTGTCTGTCTGCGCATCCGTGTGTGTGTGCATGTGTGTGTCTATGTCTATGTGTGTTAGTACGTGTGCATATTGTGTGTGTGGAGTGTTTTGTATGTGGGTATGTCTGTCTTCTCCGTTTTCACCTTTTTCTTGTTTTTGCAGGTATAACTTTAATTGTTTTGCTTATAGTCAATATGTCTCATGTACAGCTGCTTTGTAACAATGAAAATTGTAAAAAGCGCTATATAAATAAAGTTGAGTTGAGTGATCTCATAATAGCCATTTTGCAAGATTTAATATATTTGCAATATATTGGATCTTGGTACATATTGGTGTATGTTTCAATCTTAAACTGTTGGTTTAGCATTTTGATTTAGTTGATTAGTGATTTAGTTATGATTGTTCTGTTGGCTGTATTTTCTTTTGTTAGTGTAGTGTCAAAACTGAAAGAGGAAGTGCTTCTGAAACAGTATTGTTTACGTCTTGCAAAACGGTCTATATGGCCCTGTGGCCGTTTGTAATTGTATTTTGTCACTGTTCCTGCTTTTGTGTTAAGAGTAAATATTGCAACACAGCATAAATGTTTCCTAAAGTGAACACACACTGAACAGGAGTAAAGATTGTCACCATAAACACAAGTGTAGAGGTCAGAGGTCACTGGAGGAATGGGCACCATTGGAGGGTCTCTTGGGATTGTGGATTCACATGAATTGTAGTTCAAAGAAAGATGACTGGTTCATCTGGTTTGACATGTTTTGGTAGTTTTAGTATTTTACAATCCAGGCTTTCTGTGAGTGAAAGCTAAATGAATCGAATCATTTCTAAGCCTAATATCTAATGTCCTCAACTTAATATCTTAAACGAATGTCCAATTGCAATAACAAGCTGTTACCCAGCTATCATATGTTTAAGAAATATTCAATTAAATTTCCTAGCTCCATGAAGATGAATTATTAGAAATATTTTTTTATCATAAAAATACACGTTTTTACTGCGTCTTGAATTTTACAGTACATATGATTGATGCAGGCTGCCACTTTTCGCTTTCTCAAACTGAAAGCAGCTAGATGACTGGATGAAGCGAATAAATGAAGTGAATGCGTTTCTAAGAGAACTGCTGTCTGTGTTTTCATTTTATGTTTAAGCTTTTTCTTTTTTTTCACTTTGGAATATATGTCATATTACGTTTAAAAAAGTAGTTGGGAATGTCATTTCACATTCCTTTAAACATGAAACATTTCATTTCAGTAACACTACATGATCATCAAGAACGAGAGACAAAGCAGGTCAATTCTTCAAATCGATCACAGTCATGTGGCACTGTTACATGCAAGCATTTCATCAGTGTGATTTATTCATTTTCTGTTTTGCTGTGTGTGTGTGTGTGTGTGTGCGTGCATGCGTGCGTGCGTGCGTGTGTGTGTGCGTGTATGGCTCATTCCTTTGTGCGTTCATATGTAATCTCTTCAACTGTATGAAAGTTTCAGGTTCAGGTCCGTAGAGAACAAATAACCAATAAATGGAGAATGACTAGAGGTCCTAGACAGTATTGAGCAGACAAACTGTCACCAGCCTCAGTGTGTGTGTGTGTGTGAGAGAGATAGAGAGAGAGAGAGGGATACCTCGTATAATGTCTGGCATACTAATGTGCACAGTGGGTGTGGATGGATGCATCTGTGAGTTAAACCATCGCACAGGAGCTTTTTTGTTATGGACCCTGTCTGATGGAATGGTGCTGCCCCAGACACTACCAATAGGGAGAGAGATAGGGAGGGTTGAACGAGTGCAGGATCTCAGTTTGTCATGACATGCTGCTGATGTTTCACGCAACAAATCAGGGTAACAGCACCCGTTAATCCTATTCAACCACTTTATCATGGAGAACAACGAACCTCCTTTTTCTGTCATTTCTCTGCTGCTCTCCCTTTCCACCTCTCCAACATCTCAGAATATTAAAGGGACAGGTTCGTCCAAAAATACAAATTCTGTCATCATTTACTCACTCTCGAGTTGTTTCTGACGAACACAGGGAAATATTTACATTTGCATTTATGCATTTGGCAGACGCTTTTATCCAAAGCGACTTACGTTGCATTATAATATTATACATTTGTGCAATCCCTGGGATCGAACTCATGTCCTTGGCGTTGCTAGCGCCACGCTCTAACCACTGAGCTACAGGAAAACTATTTCAAAAAATCTATTTGGAAGAATGCTTGAAACCAAACAGTTCTTGGCCACCATTGACTACCATAGGAGGAAGGGTTGTCAAACGTGCCCCAGAACTGTTTGCTTTACCTAAATTCTTCAAAATATCTTCTTTTGTGTTCAAAACCACAAATAACTGATTGGCATACAAACATATCTACAGCATACAGATTTTAAAGATCGCCACCGATTTCATCCCGGTCAGCATAAACAGGAAAATAAATGTCTTTTAGACATTTTGATTTCTTGGTTTTAACGGGAGCTTTTCCGTTTAAGGGTGAGGTAGACAGGGTTTTATTCCCTGTGCCATCTGATCAAACCGCCGGATTAAAATAAATGAACTGCTCAAAACGCTTCGCTGACATAGGAACCATCATGTCCATTTAAAGAAATACTCCTTCAAATATCTCCGGCAATTAGAGCTGGTTCCCATCGGGGTCGTTTTTAATTAACGCGTGCTGATGGATCATTCGTTTTCCTGAGACGCCATTAGAAGGTCATTACACCGAGTCAATGATTTCCTATATGACCATCCAGTGATGGCCAGACTGATACCATATAGTTGAGAGTGACCGAGAGATATCCGACTTATCATGTGGAAAAAACGGATTAGGCTCCGGACAAGTGGAAACACGCACTTTAAAGTACATTATTGAGCTCTGTCAGACAGACAGATGCTGCTGACGATGTGAAATCTCACTGGAAAAATTTCACTGGATCAGGATTTTGTTTTTTGAACACAACAAGAGAACACGAGGAACACACACAAAAAAAAGATATTTTGAAGAAACAACATAGGACCCCATTGACTTTTCTCAAAATATCGTCTTTTGTGTTCCACAGAAGAAAGAGTCATATTCATGTTTTGAACTACATGAGAGTGAATAAATGAGGACTGAAATTGTATTTCCCTTTAAGCACAAGAAAACATCCGGAGTGCATGGGGACATGTTTATGGGTATGTCGTGTGGTTCAGTTACAGAGGAAGGTTAAAAACCTCATATGTTTGAGGGGTGAAATTTGATTGACAGTAGCACATTGGCCGCCTCCTGTTTTTCAACAAATGTGAAGATGATTTTAATGATGCATAACACTTCACACCGTGAGTGACACAGATAACTCATCCATTTATGCATCCATCAGTCCACACCAACGCTACCTAAACACACCTACTGTGCAACGGACAAATATTTCATTCAGTTAATGTGGTGTCAGTCCTCTTTGTGGCTTTATGTCCTTGCAAGGGAAAACCACGGGTCAAATAAAGGGAGATTTTAAAGCCTCAAAATATTGAGACTTACTTTATATTAGGTGAGATGTGCTTTACGCGGGGAGTCTGTACATTATCTCGCTTATTACTTGTCACATGTAAATAATTGGACAAAATATTGATTTGAAATATTTTATAAGCTCAAATACAATACTTTGTACCGCTCAACTAACATGGTTTAAAAATAGGTATTTAAAATGCTTACACGTTTTATTCGTTCAGTCATGCAGAGCACCAAGTGAGCCAGGACAACCAAAAATAAAAAAGGTTGCTGACCTCAGCATCGGAGCTAAAGTATGAAAAATGATTGTAAGGCCATCTTTCACTCTTTCTCGCTCACTCCATTCTCTTTCATTATCTCCACACGTACTACGATTACTCCTAATAAATCCTGTTAAGCACTAAATGACCTATGTTAAGCTAAAGAGATAATAGAGTTTAGGTTTAACAGTACCAGTATAAGAGACTCTTTACATTGACCTAAGTAAAATCACAGGTAAACAGTACCTGCAGGATTTTGTCATCTTGTGACTGCAAGAATACATGCAATTTAAATAATCCATGCATAATTTGCAACAGCTTGCTGTTTTTGTTTTATTTCTGCAGTTTTGAAAGTAAAGATAAACATGAAAGGAAATTAAAGATTAAAACTGCTTTTCTTCGGTTTTCACCTTCTGGTCTAGATACCGCAGGTTAGGTGCTAAATAAGTAAACGGTAAATAATGTAAACAGCAAGTATGTATGAGTGTCAATGCTTGTGTAACTCATAGTGTACAGTATATGATGTTTTGTGTGACATGCAGTGTGAAAAACATTATTGCCATATATGCTTTTATGACACTCATAACTTGCCTCGGTTATTATGCAAATGACTCAAGTTATTAAGTTGATTACAGAGTATACATATATATTGCATCATTGTTGACTTGAGTCTACTATTTCCATGCTTACGTACGTTTTACGCAAGTACTGGAAGTAATGGCACACAGGTGTTTGATCAGTCTGTCTGAAAACAAAGTAGTGTTTACTAAGAGCCCCGAATACAATGGGTGCCTTTGAGGAAGAAATAATTACTGTATTGGCCAGTTTACGTTTGCCAGGTTAGTACACATATTGTTTTTGGGACCGACACACATTTTCAGAATGCACAAAGTGTTTGTGAAGACTGATGCTGTTATCTGAGTGAATGTTTTCCATGTGGTCTTATTGTGGTATAATAAACACTGGGCTTATGTTGAGATCAGGGAAGTGACAAGATGGGCAAAATCACATATCTGGCGCCTTTGTTTTTTATATTTATGTGCAAGCGTTAAAAACAAGCCAGGAGCAAATGGCCAGGTGATAGGTCAAAGTATTCAGAGATGTGTTGGTCAGTCGTAATCCAGCTTTATCGGATGGTTGGCAGTTATATGAAGGCGGAGGGGGGAGAAGAGTGTCATTTTTACAATGTGGCATTTAAAGAGAAAGCCATCAATGACCTCCACTAGACTTCAGGGACTATAAATGTCAACAGCATTAAGGGTTAATGCGACAGGCCTTTACCGAGAATCACCTGCAATACAAACACACATAGACACGGACACCATTCGCAGGATTATTTGCACAAAAACTGCCAAGCAGGTGCATGTGTTCAGCAAACACATCAATTTTTAATTCGATGAATTTTCCCTATTCTTGGGAAAGCCCCATTTCTCACGGCGGATTCATAGAGTTTGTGTGTGCTGACTCTTATTGTGCGAGTTATTACACTTGCGTCTAGTAAAGGTAACAATGATTACGCTTTCCATTGACTTTATTGCTTTAAAACTGGGCCGATGATATATTCTATCTTGTAAACCTATAGTTACTTTTACATAAACATTTCTGCACAAAGAGATTTTAATAAAAAAATATGTTTGGTTAGTGGGTGGTACCAAGGTTACTATCATTGTGGGGGCCGCACGCACACACGCAAGCAGCCATGCATGCACGCATGCACGTACAAGTCTTTTTTTTATTTTACAATTAAAATAAACCTGTACACACAGACACAGACATGCTTACATGCACACTAACAGGAGAGCCAATAAGAGTGTAAAATAAAGATGTTAACATCATTTTTGCTCACATATTGATTGTTTAGAGTGATGTGACATTCATATTTACCCACTTCATCATCGGTCCTGAACACATACACCACAGCCCTCAGAAGAAAGGTTAGATCAATACATCAATTTACATTTTTATTTAACCTGTCAACTTCAAAAGTGAGCTTGTTCTCCTGTGTGCATGTAACGATGGTGTGACAACAATGACCTTCCATAATAAAAATGAGAACATAGTTAATGAGTTAATGACCATGTCTGACCACACACACATGCTTTTTTCCTGCTTTGTGCTTTTTTCATAATGATAGTATGATTGTGCTCATGGCAATCACATTGCATCTCATGCACATGAGGCCACCAGAACCATTAGTCATCATAAACGCTTCAACTAAGACCTGCTTGTCTCATTTTATGTTTTTGGTTTTGAAAACTGTGTGTATGAATGGACAACACTGGTGGGACAAGAGAAGAGGAACAGCTGCAGGGATGATATAAAAGACCTCAGACACACATGCTTAATTAAAACTCTTAATGGATCTATTTAATAAGTGTGTGAGGGAGAGAGAGAGAGAGCGAGAGAGAGAGAGAGAGAGAGACAGACAGAGAGAGAGAGACAGACAGAGAGAGAGAGACAGACAGAGAGAGAGAGAGAGCGCGAGAGAGAGAGAGAGAGAGAGAGAGACAGACAGAGAGAGAGAGACAGACAGAGAGAGAGCGAGAGACAGACAGAGAGAGAGCGAGAGACAGACAGAGAGAGAGCGAGAGAGAGAGAGAGCGAGAGAGAGAGACAGACAGAGAGCGAGAGAGAGAGACAGACAGAGAGCGAGAGAGAGAGAGCGAGAGAGAGAGAGCAAGAGAGAGAGAGAGGGAGAGAGAGAGAGAGAGAGAGAGAGAGAGAGAGAGAGAGAGAGAGAGAGAGAGAGACAGAGAGAGAGAGAGAGAGAGACGAGAGACAGAGAGAGAGAGAGAGAGAGAGAGAGAAGAAGAGCGAGAGAGACAGAGAGAGAGAGGAGAGAGACGAGCGAGAGAGAGAGAGCGAGGAGAGAGCAGAGAGAGAGAGAGAGAGAGAGAGAGAGAGAGANGAGAGAGAGAGAGACAGAGAGAGAGAGCGAGAACGAAAGAGGAAAGAGAAGGAGAGAGGGAGGAAGGGAAAGGAAGACGGGGGAGAGAGAGAGAGAGAGACAGACAGAGAGAGAGAGACAGACAGAGAGAGAGAGACAGACAGAGAGAGAGAGAGAGCGCGAGAGAGAGAGAGAGAGAGAGAGAGACAGACAGAGAGAGAGAGACAGACAGAGAGAGAGCGAGAGACAGACAGAGAGAGAGCGAGAGACAGACAGAGAGAGAGCGAGAGAGAGAGAGAGCGAGAGAGAGAGACAGACAGAGAGCGAGAGAGAGAGACAGACAGAGAGCGAGAGAGAGAGAGCGAGAGAGAGAGAGCAAGAGAGAGAGAGAGGGAGAGAGAGAGAGAGAGAGAGAGAGAGAGAGAGAGAGAGAGAGAGAGAGAGAGAGACAGAGAGAGAGAGAGAGAGAGAGAGAGAACGTACAGCACAGACAGACAGACAGACAGACAGTCAGACAGACATACAGAGAGATTATGGAAGACAAGGGGTAATTGTCATGGGGCAAGTTGTCACAGTTGTTTTTCATAGCAGAGGTTTTGTATAATGGTAGTTCAAAATATCCAAAACAACAATTTGTGACAATCTTTGTTTAGTACAACGACAATGGAAATGTTCAATAGATTTTTTTGTATAAAAATAACACCCCGCACTGCACTGTACATACTTTACCCCATCTATTTCCACAATGACTGGAATCATGAAAGCTGAAACACAACATTGCCTCAAATTTCTGCCAAAATGCATAATTAGACTGTGCCACGTCTTATTTTATGTAAAGGATGTTCTAACTGTAAAAAAATTCAACACTAGATGATAACCACTGGATGAATAAACTAAAATAAAAAGTATGACAGTTTCAGAAATAAGTATGATAATTTTTAGAAAAGAAAAAAATAATACAAATGTAAAAAGTATGTTAATCTAAGGTAAAGAATAAATTAATGCAGCAAAAAAGAGATGACCTTTATTATTTTAATTAGTTGGATGATTGAGTGGACATTTATGATTTTAAAATTGGAGATAAAATCTTTGAGTTATGTTATCTAGACAAACCCTTCATTTTATCATGTAATTTAAATGTTTAAACATTAAAAAATATATTAAATATAAACATTAAATATTTTATCAAAGTATTGAATACAGAGCTCATTTGCAAAAACAGGTATTGTGCATTCCAATAAATATTAATGGCAGTTGGGTTATTTTGATTAAATTACTAAAATAACTAAAAAGACACGGCTAACTAACACAAAAACATGATAACAATAAAAAACATGATTTTTTAACATCGCTTTATATCGCTTTACTTTTATAACATTTATTTTATTTTTTTCCTAAATGTATCGCAACTATGGAACAACATAAACATAACTATGGGGATTATATTGTGACTAAATATCCAAAATAAATCAAAACTATATTATATTATATTTTAACATTTTCAATGCTGTTATGCCTGGCTATTTCTAAAAATGCACTAATGGCTTTAGTCATCTTGAGGTATCATCTTTAGATGCTTTTTTAAGAATATTGAAGGCATTGCCCTCTGTTTTGCCTTTTTTTGGCTCCTTTTTAGTCATTTTTCAGACCAAGTCATCCATATGAAATACATTTTAAAGGCATTATTTGTAGTATAATACTGTAGTGATTTTTTTAGAATATTATGAAAGCAACAATAGGTAGATTTGCAATGTCACATTTTCATGACAAATGAGTGCATTTTCACCCAAAACACTTTAAAGAAAAATAACAATATATTATTTCAGTGTAACTGTTTGTACAATGTGTTCCCCTTCAGTCGGTCTCTCAACGTAGTGTTGAGAGACAGACTGGGGTTTGATCTTAAGAACCTATCATCTCTGAGAGGAATTTAAAACACCAATGGGCTTTGGCGAATGGCACTGGCACACGCACGCCAGTCCCCACCCCGTGCATAAGGGTATAAAAGGGAGGGCGTCGGCCATTCACTCATCCTTTTTTCTTCGGAACCTGCATGACGGTACATGTCATGCGATTCTTCTCTCCGAGAATTCTCCTTCCAGACTGCTAGATTTAGGACATGAAGCAGCGGATTTCTCCCTCTCGGTAGCGGACTTCCCCTGGGCGTCTCGGCAGCGAGCCTCAGATATTTCTAAAAGAGCAAATTTCCTCTCACAGTCTGCGCTGTCTTCGGGCATGTCTCGCAGCTGTGTTCTTGGGTATGACAGACTTATCCTTGAGTCCGACGGGCACGACACCTGTATTGCATGATGGGGTTCCAGCATGCAGTGGCAGGGCTCGTCGATTAAGGTGTTGCGGTCACAGTTGGCTACGTTCTCTGGAATGTAGCCGCAACCCCGTCTGCTTCCAGAGCGAGTTCGACTGCCGCTTCAGCGAGGTCGACCGCTTCGGAGAGCGGTGGGGATGCTTGATGATTCCCATGGATGTCACTCCGCCAGTTTCGGCTGGCTGACAATCCGTGCCCCGGCACGCTCACTTGGCTCATCCCCGATGGGCGGCGGTGTACCGTCCCATAGCGGGCAGACTCGACAACGGGATGGGGACGAACTCACTGTCATAACGTCAGACAGCTACCTCCTGGCATCGGATGCGGAGAACCCTTGGAGCTGCCTCCCCCGGGCGGTCGAGCCCGAGACGAGGCGACGCAGAGATGATGGCCGTGCTTGCCCGGACGGCCGCGAGTGTCGGGATGCAGTGGCCCCGCCCTCCCCGGAACGCTCGCGGCTGACCTGGAGGTGCATGAGGAGTTCACAAAGACGGGAACATGCCGTTCGCGGCACGCTCCAGTCTGACAGACTCAGGAGCTGTTACTTCCCTGGACGGTGGTGCAGCTAAGGGATATGTCGACGTCCCCAGGTGGAATGTGCAGTCACGGTGCACCGCAGACGCTGCCACTTGGAGGGGTTGACCAAGGCTCCCTTCTAGGGCATGTAAGTCTTTGACGCGAGTGTCAAACTGCCTCCGCCCTCCACGCTATGGAGGTCCATCAGGTTCATAATGCCATGGCGACCCTTCGGGTCGTAAGTCAAAGCGTTAAGATCTGGTTGATGGGAAGACCGACCCGGCTGTGCACTGCCACCGGCCTCGCGTCTCGTGCGACGAATGTCATGGCGGGTGCTCTGGGTTGGACGACGTCCACCCTGCAGGGGTGGGGTGCCGTGTGCAACGGGCACGCAGTATCGGGGCAGTGGACGGGTCCCCGGCTGCGGTGGCACATCAACTGCCTAGAGTTGTTGGCTGTCCTCTTGGCACTGAGGAGGTTTCAACCCCTCGTACAGGACAAACACGTGCTGGTCCGGTCGGCAAGGTTAGGGAAAAGGGACAACAAGTACTGTTAGTTGCACCTTACTGGCCCAACCAGACTTGGTTCTCAGACCTGGTGGCTCTGAAGACAGTTCCCCCGGCCGATTCCCCTGACGAAGGACCTTCTGTCACAGGGGAAGGGCACGGTGTGGCACCCCAACCCAGGCCTCTGGAATCTCCATGTCTGGCCCCTGGACAGGACGAGGAGACCTTGAGTGGCTTGCCAGGGTCAGGGAAACCGTCCTGCAGGCTAGAGCCCTTGCCACTAGGCGTTTATACACTTATAAGTGGCATCTCTTCTCGTCCTGGTGTTCTTCCCGAGGGGAGAACCCACAGAGTTGCACGATTGGGTCTGTGTTGACCTTCCTACAGGAGATCCTCAAGAGCAACCTCTCCCCGTCCACGCTGAAAGTGTATGTAGCCGCTATTGCTGCTCATCACGATCTCGTGGAGGGTAAGTCCTTCGGCCAATATGACCTGGTCACCAGGTTCCTTAGGAGCGTGAGAAGGGTGAAACCACCTCGACCGTGCTCCGTACCTTAATGTGGTGTTACAGGGCCTTTGTACAGCCCCTTTCGAGCCCCTCAGAGACGCCAGTCTTTCTCATCTGACAATGAGGATGGCACTCTTGCTGGAGCTCGCTTCCATCAAGAGGGTAGGGGACCTCCAGGCATTTTACATGTACATTTACATTTATGCATTTGGCAGACGCTTTTATCCAAAGCGACTTACATTGCATTATCCTATACATTTATACATATGTGACCCTGGATCACAAAACCAGTCTTAAGTAGCACGGGAACATTTTTAGAAAAAGACAAAAATGCATTGTGTGGGTCAAAATTATCGATTTTTCTTTTATGCCCAAAATCATTAGAATATTAAGTAAAGATCATGCTCCATGAAGATATTATGTAAATTGTCTACCCTAAATATATACAAACTTTATTTTTTTGAGTGGATGGCCTGTTACAGTGCCCATGATTAACAACTTCAAAGGCAATTTTCTCAATATTTAGATTTTTTTTGCATCCTCAGATTCCAGTTTTAAACCGTTGTATCTCGGCCAGATATTGTCCGATCCTGACAACCCATACATCAGTAGAAAGCATAATTATTCAGATTTCAGATTATGTAAAAATCTCAATTTCGAAAAATTGACTCATAAAACTGGTTTTGTTGTCCAGGGTCACATATGTAGTGCAAACCCCTGGGATCGAACCCACAACCTTGCATTGATAACGCAATACTCTTACCACTGAGCTACAGGAAAGCTATTTTCCGTGTCCCATGGGTGCATAGAATTCCGGCCCGGTAGTTCTCACGTTATCCTGAGACCTTGGCTAGGTTACGTGCCCAAGGTTCCCATCAATCCCTTTCGGGACTAAGTGGTGAACCTGCAGGCGCTCCCTTCTGGGGAGGAAGACCCAACCTCCAAAGTGTTGTGTCCAGTACGCGCATTGTGCCTCTACTTGGACCGCATGCAGAGCCTTAGAAGCTCTGAGCAGCTCTTTGTCTGTTTTTGGGGACAGCACAAGGGAGGGCTGTCTCCAAACAGAGATTGGCGCACTGGATCGTGGGTGCCATTGCTTTGGCTATACCGGTCCCAAGATCGCCCGTGCCCGCTTGCAGTGAGAGCCCACTCCACCCGGGGTATGGCCTCCTCATGGGCACTGGCTCAGGGTGCATTTTTTTCGCATGTGTTCTCCCCACCGGTGAGACCATGTTGGTGTCTCCACATGTAACCTCCCCATGCGGTAAGATGTGGCCTCCATAACACACTCTTCAACAAGGAGAGCAGTGTTTCCCCAGTGTTCCTTACGGCACCGGGCGGAGTCTCGCTAATAGATGCACGGGGCGGGGACTGGCGTGTGTGTGCCATTCGCCAAAGCCCATTGGCGTTTAAAATTCCTCTCGGACATGATAGGTTCTCAAGATCAAACCCCAGTCTGTCTCTCAACACAACGTCTCGTTCTCTCCATCAGGGAACGGAGGTTACAGTCGTAACCGAGACGTTTTTGTTTGTACTGCCTTTATGCAAATTTAGGATAAATCAATATTGTATTATACTAATATGAATCTAATTAAGAACCACCACCAAACAATTGGAATGACAAAAAATCTAGTCTAATGACTGGATTTTAATTTGACATTAATACATTACATTCTATCAATTATGTACTTACACATCTAATAATATAATCATGTAGTGGTTGTAAGTTTCAGCTACATTAGATCTCTGCTGTAATTGCTTTCCGTCTTATTGATTTTAGAGTAGAATGGCTTACTGGTTTGCAGATATATTGTAAGATCTGTTCACCTGTTTACTGCTTCACACATTTCATTAACTCTTTTTCCCTCTTAAGAACGGTCTTCTCCTCTAATTCTCAATTCATCCAAGTAAAAAGGTAATGAAATCAATTATGGTTTGTAATTAAGCAGGGATGTATAATTAAAGCAGTGAAATATCTGAATGCTTACAGACATTCAGAACTTCATGTTAAGGATGTCTGTCATTCGCATGATGACCTTAGACGTGAGGCACATGAAGGCTGTGTGAAACAAACAAACACACCTCATTCCACGCCATATGAATTAATCTCATGAAAATGAATAGCAAGCCTTTTACTTTCTCGATTTAGAATGCAGAGACATATCACTCTGAAGTGCTCAAATACCTTGCTTTAAATATTGTCCAGACATTTTTTTCCATCGATGCTCTCTCTAAAATTGACTAATGCAAGAATACATCTATGAAAGAGCTTTCCCCAACCCGTTTCCACCCCTCCTCCAACTCCTGCCTGTATCCCACAAACCCAAGCGGCTCAGGTCTATGTTTCCCAATGCGCGAATCAATATTTTCATTTCAACACCGTCTCAATTTTCAATTAAAGATGAGTACAGTTTCTCCAGACTGCTCAGAGGGGCCGTCAATCCGAGAGCCCCAGTCGGCCCCTCCTAAAACAGATGTGTCTGCCACTTTTTTATGATCATACTTCATTTCAAGGCATGTCTGGAAAATAAAGGTAAGCCACAAAAAACCATTATAAACAATGGACACCCTAACAGACCATAAAAGGATGAGTTTACAAACCATGTCAAAACTACAATTCTATGAGCTGACTTTGTTTAACATTTGAGAGAAATGAGTTGAAACATGGAAAAATAAATAACTAGGCCTACTTGACTAAACTTAACATAACATTCATATAAAATTTCACATTTGCACATTTTATTCAGCTATGTAATACACTTACACACACACACACACACACACACACACACACACACACACACACGCACGCGCGCACGCACGCACGCACGCACGCACGCACACACACGCACGCACACACACACACTTTACAAGTTATACTAAAAAGTCAGTGTTGAATAAAAAGCTTTAATATCCTTTTTTTCGTCATAATCCTTATTACATTATGTCACTTATCACCCCGGTGGATGTTATGTTACATTTCACCCCAGGCTATGTTACAACTAACCCAGACTATGGGGTGAATTGTAACATTTCACTCCTCATGTTTGAAACTAAACCATGCTTTTTTGTGCTGCAAAGATAACAGCTATGTCACTTAGCACACACTTGTAACTAGTTGGATTTGCATTTTTGAATGCACTGGCTTAAAAAACCTCCAAGATGCAGACAGAAATTAAAAAAATGTTACAAACATCCCCGGTCTCCCTTATGTAATGTAATATCTCAAGACCGTCTCGTGCATATGGTATTGGTTTGATCGACAGCGGCAAGCCGGCAGCTGTTTCTTTTTTAGCACGCTGTATATCGTCAGCAGCTCCGGAGGTCTTCAATAATGAAACTAATTAACAGAGCAATTAGCACAGGGCTGTGGTGCTGACTGAGCATGGCCAGCAGAGATGATGGGAAGGTCTGGGGCTTTTTTGTCTGGCAGTTGCAAAACCCCCAGAGACCCATGTAATGAGCTTTAATAAGGAAGGGTTAATGTTAGCAAAGTAATCAACACAAATTCTATATGTAACGTTCACATGTGCTATTAGCAGGAGCCTGAAATTAATCTCAGCATTTTCCTGCTTCAAAAATTCGCTTATTTTTAAATTGGTGTGCTCTATAAAACATAAGTCATAAAAATACACACACACAAAAGAATCAGTAGGCAGTTCATTAAATATAGTCTATAACAGATGCATCGTTTCCTTGGTAACCACAGTCATGACCTTAGCAGTACTGCCCAAGCATGTTGTTTCTCCTCCTGTCCAAAGCCTGTCACTCTGAATGGTTTTCTACAGTATCCGTCCTCATATTGTTTAGAGATACAGGCTTGTGTTGCATCCTATTTCCCAAAACAGCTGAGGGCAACAAAGGCTCAGATCAATACGGTCTAAACAGAACAGGCTCTGTACAATAAAGCCCTTTGTGAAGTCAGTCATAAAGAACTGCTCAAGGGAGCTGATAAACCTGAAGCTCAAACGGTAAAGTATGGATATCGAAACCTGCATAGAAATATTGTTTTCCGATATTAGACTAGTTGTTCTCAACACATTAACAAAATATCCTTGACCTTAACCATTGGTTGGAGTCATAGTCTTGCGGGAATGCCCCCGACATTTCATGCCATGGGTGACACGAGTCCTGGGTCAAAGGCCCTTCTCACACCCATTCCTTTCACTCCTCTACTGTGATTAATATATGAAGAGTTTGTTTGCAAAAACAGATAACTCGGTTTTTAAAAATGTTCAAAAATCATGTTTTTTATTTTGCATTTCACACCGCACGCATAACCAGGGCGTAAGCAGCGCGCACATGTTAACAGAAGAGAGCATTCAAAGCAGCAGTGCAGCGGTCATTATGGCGTCGGGTCTGTTTTTGCTGCTCTGCTCACGCTCAATTAAAGCGACAGTGCATTCTTTAGGGTCAAAATCCACATGGATTGACAGGAGAAAGCATATAAGTGGTGTCTAATGCGTTTTTAACAGTCGCCATGACGGCCAAAACCACAATAGCACATTTAAAGGATTTATAATACAGGTATATCTTAAATGTTATGCATATATTGCATATGAATGAGTGGGAAACGATAGCATTAAGTAGTGTTACATTATAGTGTACTGCCTGAACCCCACCGTCATCATAACCTTCTGAAAAAAAAACGATAGAACTACATAAACATGATGTTATATGATTGTGATATGCATGTGTGAGAGAAAAGCGATCGCCTCCTATGGTGAGTTAACCCTTTAGTGACTTCGTATCCTTCAAAGCACGATGGCTTTTTATTTATAACTTGTGCTACGTGGATCTTAAAGAGCATGAATAAAAAGCGCTTTGACAAAGTTCTGGAAGATATTTAGCTCATTTATGTATTTAAAATAACGTAATGCGAAATTGCATTGTTGTACTGTGGTACCCAGGCATTGATGATTCGTGCATGGTGCATACGCAGTCGGCTCTCCCTACCAGCTGCTCCTGCTTCGCCTACGAACTGCTTACGCGTGCGGTGTGAAACGGGCGTAACACAATAAAATTTGATAACATATAATAAAAAACGTGATTTTTGAAAAATTAGAAAAAATGAGTAAACAGTATTTAAACTTAAACTCTACATTTTTTATGTGTTAACCCTCACAAAAAAAAACATGAATTTAACATCACCTGTGGACAACATGAAACATTTCACACATGCAAAAACACACGATCACACAGATTGACACACTATTGAGCTTTGAGCATGATCCTAATCCTGCTGGTCTGACTGTTTCTGAGGGCAGAGTATGTCAGACAGGAGGTGTGGTGAACATTTCTGACCTTCACAAAAATCAACACGCGTGTCATGCTTTTTCAGTCTAAGGTCAAATCTCCAAAACAACACAACATTGCTGACACCGAACAACATTCAACTCATCATTGTCTAGATTGAGCTCATCATTGATGATTCGTGTTCTTTATCATGCAGGAGAGAAATCTACATGACCTGTCGATCATCATCGGCTGTAATTCTTCAGATGAAGACCCTTATAACATATCTGTCTCTGCATGTTGATGTCAGGCAAACAGACATTCATACACACACTACCAGGGCTGGAAGGGGACAAAAAAAACAGCTCTGGACTTCTTTGCCAAGCGCCCTGATGGTTTCATCAGTGCGCAATTGTGTTCCGGGTTTTCTGGCTTCTTTGCGATTGTGTTCCATCCGCGATTGCATTCTGGTCGTCCGTCCGCGTTCCCCTTACGTTCATTTGCCTTCCTGCCCACTGCGCATCTGCCCACCAGGAAAATGCCTGGCATGTCCGGTCACCAATTAGAGCATTTAACCGTTCTTCACTGCGCAAAAAAAGGTAGTAAATCGCCTAATCGTGTGTGATTAATTAACGATTTATTGTGCAGCCTTATTATTGTGCCAATACATTATGGTTTTTTTATTATAAAATGAAGTTAAATAAAAAAATAATTATAAAAATGTTTGGAATCAAAGGCGTTTTGAAATTGATGACTTGTTTAAAAGGCATCTTAAGGCGAAGCTACTTGATAAAATGTCAAGAAAACAACTCTTAGGCTACTTCGGAGTTGCTAAAATGTAACCATTTTTTTCTTGTTCTCATGGTGTGTCTTATTTTATAATTTGAGAAGAAAAAAATATTTAACCTTTGACCTAATCAAAACCTTTGACCAGTACAGTACAACCTGATCAAATGGGAACTGTCCATTTTTATTCAAATGAATTTGTACAATGTGAATCGTACAAATACGCACAATTATTAGAAGAAAGCAATACTTAAGCCCCTCCCGTATCCCCACCCTTAACCTAACCGTCACTGGTGCAAAAGCAAATCATACTAAAATGTACAAATAAGTTTGTACGAGTTCAGACGAATTAACCACCTCGTAATATAGTTACAAATTCTCGTGAGATTGTGTCGGTTTGTATTTTCACAAATGTAATCAAATAAAATGCTTGAGAGAGATTTGCATTCGCAATACAAACACAATGTGGTTACATTCATTACAGGTACCCAAAAGTATGGTTTGACTGATGGACTCATAAAGCCTTGTGATTTGTATGTTAAACAGAGAATAAATAAGGGCCATACTCTTGGTTTATTAGCAAAAGGGAAATGTGTTGCATTTTAAGGTAGAGAACTGCTAGACTTTTCTTTGTACCTGTCTGTCTAGAGAATGAGCAGAAGGCCGGTTCTCCTGCAAACTTCATTAACTGCTTTGTGCACATGCTCGTGTGTGTGCAAGCGGTGTTTGTGCACTTCGGAGCATATTGATTCTTTTTCTTGTTGGTTGAAGTGAGTTTACCTGTTTGCACTGCCAATTTGGTCGGCTGTACATGGACTGTGTGTGTTTGTTTGTCAATTACATTGCGGTACGGGAAGATGGATGTTCTCGGTGTGCTTGGAAAGCACCTCACTTTTCTTTCTCTGGCATTTACAAGTAATCTGACAGTTCAGGTAATCTCCTGCAAACTCACTTGCTTCTAACTGCTCCTTAGGGAGCGATGTGGCTGTGGGTGAGGAAAGGAAACTGTCGTCTGGAACAACAGACATGGGCGGGGCTAATTTACAACAAAGGTGACCTGGAGAGGGAGACCCGTAGCTGAGGAGGCCAGAAGGTCCAGGGTGGTCTGGACTGTTATTACCACAGCATCAAGGGGCAGTTTGAGAGCAATTACACCCCTAGCCCATAACTCTCCCCCCTGCCACCCCCACCCCCCACCAAAAGCTGTAATGGAGGACCTTTCAACCTACACAAAATGGCCTTCTAGCTGTTTCCATGAAAACAGAAATAAATCAGATGAAGGCATACTACTCCAACGCTAGCATGAGGTGTAGCGTGTGTGCATGTGTGTTTTTGTGATTGCAGTGGGGTAACTGGACTATGTTGGATGAATTGATAGATTTGACTGGCCACATATTGGTTAAGGTGGGGAAAACCATTGGCGGGGGGAATTGCGATTCATTTTACGTGCAGTGTTGCCTGTTGAGTGTGTGATTTGGGATGTATTGGTCCTAAGGCTGCTAAGAGAACTAATCAAAGCCATGAAACATGTTGCGCCGAAAAAGCTGTAATCGGCTGAAAGCCCAACTTTCTCTGTCAAAATGTTGTTGATTCTGGCCTTTTTCACCTCTTGAAAGGATTACAAGTTGACAGGTTGAAAGATTGCTTGCCTTAACTGACACTCAAGCTAAAATCAGGACTCTAATAAAGGCAATTACTGACAATAACTGGAGAATTGTACTCCATTTCAAGCAGCAATTTCAAAAGGTGAACCATTTCAAACACTGAAGTGGGCATTTAAAAATGGTTCACGACTCCTGAAAAATAATGCGCATTTGAGAAACACTCAAAAAAGTTTATGATAAGAGATTCTGTGCTTTCCAACACAATCCCTGCGCAGTTTGTAACTATTACATGAGTTGGCTAATTCACGTGAATTCGTATGATCTCATTTGTACATTTTGCACCAGTGATGGTTGGGTGTGGGCCTTTCTTATTGCTTTATTTTTGGGCTTTTATACTTTTATTTTGACCGGTCAGTAGAGAGATTTTGACAGAAAATTATAGGGTGGAGAGAGCATGCATGATCGGCACAGGACCTCGAGCTGGGATTCGAACTTGTGCAGTCGTGGCATATGTCGGCACGCTGTCCACAAGGCTATCGGCTTTGACCTTTTTTTCTAATAATTGTACATTAATGTACGATTCACTTCATACTAATTCATAGGTAATAGCCAGATCAGGCTGTACAATCTCACTCATTTTATGTTTAGGTTTCATTTTATATTTCAGTTTCTGATCTACTTCCACCCCAGTGACATTAGGTTCTGGAGTGAAACTTTTTCATGTGTGAAACTTTTTCATGTTTATTTTATCATATGTTTTCATACAATTCACATCGTAGGAAATTACATCTTCCTGTGATATCAGGTTGGTGCCTTCTGAAGATCTACATGAGGTTCAGGATCTTTTCACACAAAATGCTTACTGGGAATCTCATTGCAAAAGCATGAAGCTACACTGTAAAAAAATTATGTAATATTCTGTCAAAAAATAGGGAAAATACAGTAAAATAACATTTTTGTAAAGTTAAATTATGTTTTTTAAATTTATGTTATTTTACACACAACTTGTAAATATACAGTATATTACTGTACTTTCATGTTTTTTTAAAATAGGTTTAAAAAAGTCAAAATTCTGTAAAATGAAACTGTAAAAAAAATTGTGTGTGTGAAAGGTTGTGATGTGGATATTGTTCCTATTTGCTTTATATATGAACAGACCTTAAGCTGCAGTTTCCTCTGCTGTCCAAACAGGTGTATTTTCCACCCGTTTTAACCCTTTGTCTCTTATGTACTAAACCTATTATCCCTCAATTTTGTTGGGGTGAGGGATGAAGGTTTTAGCAAGGTATATGCAGTATAGGACAATATAGCGGTTAGGTGTAGGGGAAAGGGTAACCACAGGTCAGTCTGGTATAAGCGGTGGGTTTAACATGCTTTCCCTCTCTGTACCTCGGCGACCCCACCCAGCTCGCCTTCTGCCTGGGATTCTAATGGTGGCCTAGAGTGATTTTATTGATTTTTTCCCCAGGATTTCCTGTTTGTTCAAATCCCTCAAACTCCCCCATCACCCGTTATGTTTTTTTCGAACTGTCCCAAATGTGCCGTACATTACATGCAGCATTCCCTTCACAATATTTACCAGGAGTGTGTGGGAGGGACTCATCAAAAACATTATCTGCTTATAAATATTAATTAGGTTACATACTATTCAGCCAATAATACACAATTCATACATGGCTTTGCATCACTCTTGAACCGTCTAGTATACTAGTACTGTTAAACAACAAGCGGCAGCTACACAGGAGCAGTGTGTGATTTTTTACTGTCCTGACAGGAACCTATTCATGCAGAAGTGAATGAGATACAAGATCAAATGTTATAGAATGTTCTAATGCAATATAAATTGCATATAAAGCTATTTAAGTGCTTTATTTTAAGCCTTCAATTTCAGTTTCCCTTGATCCAACATCTCACTGTACTACAGAAAAAATGAATCAAAAAGTAATAGTTTTTTACTGTACTCATGAAAATTGCATTATGTGGCTTACTAATATAATTTCTCAAATGAAAATGTGATGTTAATTGCATTGTATTGGTCTTTGGAGTTGAATATTCATATACCTTCTAGCTGAACTCTCAAAGGTCTGCTGCTGAGACCGGCATGAAAAGAATAGGTAAATAATACATCATCATGCACAGAATGTGTTAAAAAAAAATAAATGCAGAAAGAAGCCAATAAATTGCGTCACGCAGGCTTCATGGGATTAAGAATGCAAAGCACAAATGAAACTGGTATTCGATAGCATTCCTCTGTCTTCCTATGCCAGAATCATAAGTCTTAGGAGCCAAACTGATTCACCCAAAGCAAACCCAACAGAATATGTGTTTGCCATGGTTACATATCCTACAAAATTCCACAACGCAATACACTGAATAACCCCAAAATCTACAGATCATGGGATCTTTTATATGGCCGGTGTGAGGTTGTTTACGGCTATGCCATTTAAGGTAGCCTGTATAGAGGGTCCAGCAATCCCCCAGAGGAAATGCAGAGACACTTGTAAATAGATGAGGCCGCACAGCAGCTGGGATCCCTAATTGCTGGTGTAACTCGGGAGACTTTGGACCAGCAGGAAGATGCTTAGATAAGAAATGAAAATTGCCAGAACAGGTGACAAGAGCACATGCTCAGGCCCCTCTTATCTCTTTATACTGCCGGTATACAGTCGGTCGCACACATGCATGCACACGCACATACACACAGGGTTGTGTACAAAGAGAATGGATACAGCGTAAGAGCACCGTGACATGGCTTCAGTTAGAATTGTGGAGTATACCAACACTTTCTGTGAACCAGACGTCTGTCAGGGGCTAGAAAACAAGCAACAAAAAGAATGGATAATGGACTCTATACTTACAGATTCTGTCTTGCATTCTCATTTAAAATCTTTTATTGCTTTTGTTTAAATAGGACTATGCCAATAATAGATTACTTATGTAAAACTGACAAGTTCCAAGACGTTGTAAGTGGTTCTAAGGTGTTTTGATATGTGGTTCCTAATATGTAAGAATGTTGCTTGCTGCCCGACTCAACGCACTGCAAAGCAAAAATCTTTATTCCAGTCACTTAGAAGTGAAACGCATCCCAACAAACCACACAATATGAGCTATCATTCATTTCTATAACACAAACATTGGAACACAAAAGACAAATTATGCTTTATAGGGTTAGAGGTTTGCTCACTTTTTTCCATGTTATCTTGAAATCTTTGCAAAGAATTCTTCACAAACAGTCATAACATCACATTAACAGCTGTACTGTAGGTGCGGTTGCCTATTTTGTTTTCCCATGACATCAGCGTGTTCCCAAGAGTCCCAAGCATAATCTTCTCAACGAAGAAACTCACTTGTAAACATCATTCGTGAGCTTTACATTTAGCTACTTAAATGCAAATCATCCCACTGCTTTGTTCCTGTGAATTACGTGGAAACCCGAGAAGATCTTTCTGAGCTGTGGAAAGAACGAGGAAATACATGTGAGAGCAAGATCAAAGGTGTGAACCTGTCAGACCCAACACCTCATGCGCTGTGGAAAGGTGCGGCATTAAACTGGGAAAGATAAGGATGGTATCACGCTGCTGAAACTTTCCCACCTTCGTACTGCCATCGTTCTACAACGTCACTTTTCTGTCCCTTACTGATCGCTGCTATTATATTGTTACTTGCTGATGTATTTATTTTTGCTTTACAATAAAAGGCACTTACAACAAACGTAACTTTATTGTACACTCTGGAATTCACGAATAGATTTTAGTAATGCATTAAACTTTAAAATGGCATTCGTTAAATTAAAGGGATAGTTCACCCAAAAATGAAAATTCTGTCATCATTCACTCACCCTCTTGTCATTTCAAAGACTTTGTTTTTCTATGCATTGTGTTCTGCAGAAGCAAGAAAGTCATACAGGTTTGAAATAACAAGACAATGATAAATAACAGAATTTTAATTGTTGGGTGAACTATATCTTTAAAGGGGTCATATGTGTTTTTCTGTGTCATATGCCCTCTGTTGCCCATGCATGTATTAGATACGTAAAATTGCAAATATTAAAGTGTCGGAACAAAAGATGCATTCTATCTAAAAGCGAATGCTCACCCAGACCTGCCTGAAACGCCTCGTGTAACCACACCCCAACAAATCTACATCAGTTCGTGGTATGAATTGACTAAGACAAAACAAATAAATACACAAGTAAGGTGGGCGTACCTGTCAGCACAATTGCTTTGGAACCTGATGTTCCAAATATGGTAAGAGGCGTTACATTTCCGTCACACGCTTGCAGTATTTAACCAATCACTACGCACTGGTGAATTGGCCAATCATAGCACACCTCGCTTTTCAGAGCCATGAGCTTTGTAAAAAATCTGAGCGTTTCAGAGAGGTGGAGCAAAGAGGAGATACAAACATGCACGGTATGTAGAAAATACAGCATGTTTGAACCTTAAATCGTGTATACACATTGAGTTCCATCTAAAACAAACGATAATATTTGTTTTAGCCGTGTCATATGACCTCTTTACTATATTTGACTTTATTTTCCTGTTTCTAAACCCTTTTCTGTTCAGTTTCTTTTTATGTCTCTAGTGTTAAAAATGGGTTTATATTGCCAAGAAGTCTATAATGTCCATTTCCACAGTAACGACTTCCCCCAAATGCTGTAGTAGTGATAGTAATAGTAGAAGAAATACTACAGCTCTTACAAAAAATTAACCATGGTTTTACTACACAGTAGCCATAATTAAACAATGCATTGAATATAGTAAAACCATAGTAACCACAGATTTACAATGGTCTCACCACAACAAGCATAGTTTAACCATGGTATGTTGTGGTAAAAATGGTAATAAATATAAGAATGGTACTAAAATTGTAAAAATTGTGAAAAAATCTGTATAAAAATATTTTTGTTTTGTAAACTCTGTGTCCTTGTTCACAATTCTGTACAGTATTTCAGTGCCAAGTAAACAATATATGTCACGCTTAAGGGAACAGCTCACCCAAAATTGGAAATTCTGTCTTCATTTACTCACCCTCAAGTTGTTCCAAATCTGTACAAATGTTTTTGTTCTGATGAACACAGAGAAAATTATTTGGAAGAATGCTTGTAACCGTTATTGACGAAGGAAAATTTGCTTTACACGCAAAGATAAAAACGCTGATTTACATGGACAGGATATTATCACGGGGTTAGGACACTTTGTGATTGTGCGAATGACAAATAAACACTTGATTTGACTTGACTTGCTTAAATGGGTCAGTCTGTTCATTTGAATGATAGATTGTTGCTTTGTAAGGTAAAGCTTTGCAGCGGTTCCTTTATCACCGAAATGAAGCGGTCGATTAAAAGGGTGTGGAGTTGTTTTTTCAGCAGTGTTGCTTGGAGTAAACACTCAGACAATGACTTTCACACTTTCATTCTTTCAAAGCCGGAGAGAAAAGCACCTAAAAACACAACGGAACTTTCAGTCAAATTTCACTCGCAGCCATGGAAATCTCCCACAATTCCTTTAGATCCACAACAACAAAATGCTTTCCACAAGTTATCGCTTGCCGCATGCTTTGCATCCACTTCATTGTCAGATGTTAAATGTCACCTTGTCCACTGCTGGGGTCCTCACAGTTAGTGACATACTGTACCTAATGCCCTTTAACTGCATTCAAAGGTCACAGCACCATCCTGAGAGATAATGTACACCAAATAATGTACGCGCGTGTTGTGCTAAAGCAGGTTAAGAAAGCAAAATGAAAATATGAGCATTAAATCATATCTGACCGGCCCATCTTATACATGCGGCAGTTTGCCACAAGAAATTTAAATTTTAATCTGAGCTCCAATTGAAATATGACATGCACTCTTAAAAAAAAGGTGCTTCAAAAGGTTCTTCGATGCCATAGAAGAACCCTTTTGGTTCCATAAAGAACCTTTAACATCTGAACGAGGTTCTTCAGATAATAAAAAAGTAAGAAAGAGATGGTTGGTTGAAGAACCTTTGACTTAATGGTTCTTTGTGGGAAAAAAATGGTTCTTCTATGGCATCGCTGTGAATAACCTTTAAAACACCTTTCTTTTTAAGAGTGTACTTTTACTTTAGCTAATACGTTGAATGATCACTTAATCTTATTCTTTCTGGGAACACAAGCAATCTGTCAACCAAACCTGTATTGACCAAGGTTTTACTATCCAAGAATAAACCTGAAAGAGGTTGTTTGTTGCTTTGTATTTTGTACTGACAGCCGTCTCAAGGAAACATGCAGCTAATGATGCGACCCTGTAAATAAAATTTATGAGAAAAATAAGGCATCAAAAGCCGCCTGGCATTACTGTTTTTTTCTTAGTTGCATTTGGCAGCCACAAATTCCTCAACGTCTTATCGTGATCAGCTGTCCCCTTGTGCTTGAAGGTGTTTTAGGTGCTAATCCAATTTGTAAAAAGCTTATTCTCCATCTTGATATCTAACTAATCCAGCTGCAAAGATAACATAGAATGGAAAAAAATGCGTTAGATGGATAGAAACAAGAAAATCAAATGATAAGCATCTGAGGCCAAGTACGGTATCACAAAACAGAGCTGAAGCTTCACGGTATGTTGGTTAGTGATGCTTGAAAAGTAATAACTTTCTGTCAGCATTGTTGTCGACTGTTAACCCAGCCAGTAACAAATACAAGGTGGTTTATTGAAATTCTAAAGCTGGACATTTATTGATACTGGTGGCGTTGGGTTTTCATGCATGAGATGGACATATATTGAACTCTAATGGCAATATAAATGCCTCAACTTGACAGAGCGTATATATGATATGACAAAGCTGAGGAGTGTATGCCGCTTGGGTTTGAGTATATATGTGTTATGACATGACTTTAACCTGGACCATGTGTTTATCATTCAGTTCATTTCTGTCTATTATAAAAACATTTTCATAAAGTAACATTTGTACACTTGAGTAAAGCTAGAGGTATAATGAAAACCATCTGTATTACACAGATGCTGAACAGGTAACTGTGTATACGTTTTAGGTGATTTACATTAACCCACACACACATGCAAGATTATGTCTTGATGATGTGATTTTTTTCTTATACTTTCTCATATTCCAGCATAATGTACAAAAATGACGGTAGTTGTATAAAAAGGCAGACACTGTGGGACTACTTACTGTGATATACTTCACTGTAATAAATATCACATATTTGTATATCACTATAAATCAGAGTTGCTATACCGTCTAGATTTCATTTTAAATTCATGTTAATTTTAGTTAGCAGTTATATGCTTTTGTCATTTTATTATTCATTTGTTTATTTGGCTTTATAAGATAAGATTCGTTTTCAATTTTTCGTTTAGTTCAAGTTTTCCAAAAAAAAATAGGCCAATATTTATTTGATTTCAGTAAACAGATTTTTTTTAGCTTTTGTAGGAGGTATCTATAAACGATACCAAAATAAAGCAAGCACATTTCCTGAACTGTAGGCTGATCACATCCAGCTGTTCTTCGCCGGAATGACAATGTTTCTGATAATTAGCTGAGAAGTATAACACACCTTAACTAATGGGCTATTATACAGGGATCCCTGAAGAAGGAAGTTTAATGGTTTTTGCATAATGTCAAAACGCGTACATTTTGCGTAATCAAACTCCTACACACACACACAGACAAAAATATGCTTTATCTTGTTAAAACTGACATTTCACAACCTTCTAACTAAACCACAGGGCTTGCTATTATAACATTTGAGTCCATCCCATCTCAAGAGGGTTCGTCCACAAAGGCCATGCATTGTCCAAGCAATCAGCATTTGTGATTCAGATCTAAAAGCTCTGGACTGGCTGGAATGCGTCACCGAAGCCTCCGTGTCACTGTGGTCGTCCTTGATATATAAACAAAAATCCATAAAATAAACATCAGGCTATTCTCTCTTGATCTCTCAGAAGCACAGAGTTTGAAGAATATGGGTCCTGTCACACACACCACCCCCAACACATACGCATCTACACATTGATCCATTTACACCACCACAACCGAATTGAAAAACAACAACCATAACACAGAAGAAAAATTCGTCCAATTTCTCCAGTCTTGTTTTTCCATACATGTAGTAATCTCTCACTTCAGGCTTTGATCACCTCTGTTTTTTCTTAACGCCTGAATACTTAGAAGTCAATACATGAGGATGGGTTTTCACCCATGTTGCCCGGAGTCTGAGCTGCAGAGCATGTTTCTGGGAACATGTTATCGCTGTTGTCTGGGGAGTGAATGTTTTTTCCGATCTGATAGTCTTGCATCAGCGCCGAGCTGCTTCTCTTCTCATGCATCATGATGCTGTCTTGTTGCTCTTTAGAGCTTTATATCCCGAAGAAATATTTATTGCAGTATTGCCTTTGTGGCCACGGCCACTAGAGACCAAGCACCCGAATGATGAAAATGTTTGTGTTCTCCAGGGTATTTTTAGCCATCCTGTTTTTTATGCTGCAATCAACATCGCACCGTTCCTGCCTATGATTTTATTTATGCTTGTGTACATTTTTTCAAATCATGATTAAATGAAGGAGAGATACGTCATAACCAAAGAGCTGATTCAGGTGTCTAAACTGGTAAAAGGAGCCGTGCTGTACAGTATGCTGTTCTTTAACAGAACTGGTCTGCAAAATAAACAACTGCATTGTGCAAATTGTGTTGTATTGTCTGGAAATATCTAGACATCGGATGTGAGATGTGCCTTTCTAAGTGGGTCATTCTCACGAAACCACTGAAACATAATGGCGGTAAATATTTTAAATGATAAAACATAATTTGGTAAAACAAAAAATCATAGTAAACACAACTGTGTTCTCTTTCTTGGACAAAGCACAATTTTAACTGAGAAATTATTATTTTATTTTATTGCTTTTCAACTGGATGTTCTACTATAGATGTTCCCAAATGACAGAAAAAATCATTGACAGAATATTCAAAGAGTGGAAAAAAGTAAGTGTCCATGACTGATTTTTCATCCTCCATAACATTTTAAAGGATTGTTTACAAACACACACAAAGATATTTACATTCAATTAGATTTCAAATGGATAAGGAGGTTAATAGATCACTTTATATTTTTCTAGTTAAAAGCTTAATATTCTCATCAGGCTGTATTAACAACTTAATTCTCATTACAGATAGAGGTAGTTTTCCACATTTTAAAAAATGTAACTTCTATTTTTTATTAAAATATTACTCTTAAATGTCTTATTTGTATGATTAATAAAACCTTACTTGTGGTTTTGCTTTTTTTAGCAAAACATGCTATGGGACTGCCAGTTTTAAATGGATATGGTATGGACATTTTTTAAATGTTCAAAATTGTATTAAACTATCAGTAAAAATTTCAAGATAATGCATTCAAACATAGCATGAAAAAAGTGTTAAGATTTCGTGAGAATTAAGGAGTATCGTACAGAAAATCTTGCATGTAAAAACAAACATATATCATCATGTGCGATTCATTCCCCTTTGTGGTTAAATATTTACAACATATCATAATCACATAACATTTGACTCTTGACATGAAGAGCCAAATCGGCTCACTCTTTTCCAAATTAAATCAAACCGAAGCACCAAAGATCAGGCAATGAAAACAAAGAACAGACACAGCTTGGCAGACGCAGAATGAAAGCTTTATCACGTGAAAGAGTGTTCAGAAACCTTCCAGACGAAACCCCCCTCGCACAACCGTATAAATTGATCTGGCATTCATTGAAGCCTAGCTGGCATGAAACAAAAGCAGCGAAACACAACGACGGTCTGCCTCGCCAAAACAACACCGTCTGCCCAACAAACGCCTCTGATTGCATTAGGATTAAATGAATCCACTGCGCCGTCTTTACACTGAACTGTTTTAATTTCAAACTCTAAACATTGAAAGCATCACTTCCTGTACAGTAACTTAATCGTCTGATGAATGCGACCTAATAAATCGTATTTTATGGCAGATGGGTGAAGATTGCATCCTTTTCCACATGCAAAGGTTAAGCATGATCAGGGGCGGACTGGCTATTTGGCATACCGGGTGTTGTCCCGGTTGGCCGCCAACGTATGGGGCCGTAACGGAGGCGTTGGCCGCTTAGACGGACATATTATAAATGCGAATGCACGCAATGCGAATGCAAAAGACACGTATGCATGCAACCCCCAGATTTTTGGGGCCGATTTTTCTTGCCAGTCCAGCCCTGAGCATGATAAAAACGATGCTGCTTTAGAAACGCCCAATGTGATGTTAAAAAGTACTGACAGGCCCGTGGTTAACAAATAACATTTCAGCACGTATATCTGATGAGCGACAAAACGTTCTCCACGTCTTCACATTCGCTCAGGGCACAGAAAATAGTTGCGATTGTTTATTTCCATGTACGTGAGGTATTTACCGAGGTACAGTTTATGCTGTCTGACTGAAGTCGTGGCTTGGCAGCACGAGTTGTGGTTGCTTATAGTCAAGTCATTATTTGCTCGCCCTTTAGTTTCAAACTAGTGTTTTGAAGCATGTTTTTACAAAACACAATCTAATTTACATCATTTAAAAAATACAGTGTTGAGATTCTGTTCCAGTGACGTAATTGAAGTTTGTTTGTCGTAAATGAATACGGGCAAGCAAACCTAAATATGCGAAATGGAAAATTGGGAAGTTTGAACGTTCTGGCAGAGCGTAAATGTTGAGTGAATGATTTAAAGTATTATCTGTTCCAAACACAAAGACAAACAAAACTACTCTATGGTGATTTTATATATTTTTTGAGCTAGACAGACAAGCTGTTGTATGTAAAACAACAGCATTAAGATTCTAAAAACACTTTGAAATGGCATGAGATTCAGTATGACAAAATGTGCTTTTTGGTGAATTGCGGCTTTAAGAGCTGGAGTTGACAGATTTAGCATCAGTAATTTCATCCAATATAAACTGGAGTCGTTCTTAGCACATTCCCATTCTCTCCTGCTTTATTCATGGTCTCAATTTCATTCATTCAGTCCATTTGCCACTTAAGCTCTTCTCTTTTCTGCCCTGAGAGGATAAAAATCCATTGAAGGGTTGCCTCATCATGTCTCCTAGTGAAACCAATTCACAATCCACAGAGTTTAGGTGTCAGTGTTCTTTAGACTGAGACAATGTGTAGCTGCTATTCAGAAACATTATAGGAATGCTATCAAGAAGTTTTAATTTGACTATATTTTTAACCAATTATAATTATAGTAAGTCGAATTATAACATTAGTGAATTTTGTGGCAACAATACAATACAATAAAAAAATGTTAACCTCTTTTGCTTCTGTGACTTAAAGACTCTCATGTAAATGCATTATTTGCATGTGAAATGAGAAACTGTCATTAGGTAGGATAGGTTTCTGTACACTGGAAATGTGTCATTGATGTGTAAATGTGGGCAATCATATGTTATGTTTGGGTTTTCTAAAAAAATAAATTTTGAGTGACAGTATACTTGTACAGTACAATATAAGTAGGCATATCTTGTATTTAAAAAAAACTATGAAGCTTATAATATTATTTTTTTAACTTCATATGTTTTGTTAACGTTATGATTATTTTAACAAATAAAACTGGGAGTTGGCTTACAACTTAAGTTTAAAATAGTCAGCCACAAATGCCACAAAGCCAAATTCAGCATTTCGGAGATACCATGTATTCCTGATCATATTTTAAAGTAAACCCATGACAGAAGTATTAAATCTCGAACACAAAACCACATGGCCAAGTTAATCAATAAAATGCCGAAATTACAATATTCTAGATATTTTAACAACAATTTTAGCCAACCTCTTTACCAAGCTATAGTAGCTCTTAATTTTTTTGCATATCAACATTTTGTTATTGGACAGTTAAATGACCTTTAAGGCTTAAATACATTTTAATAGTCATGTGTGTTCTTAAAGGGACAGTTCACGCAAAAAAAAAAATCCGTCATCATTCCCTCACCCTTGAGTTATAAATCTGTAAATCTGTATAAATTTCTTCGTTCTGATGAACACAGAGAAAGATATTTGGAAGAATGCTTGTAACCCAAGAGTTCCTGGCCACATTTGGTTAGAAAAATACAATGATAGTCAAAAAAAGTGCCCCGTTTGCTTTTCATACATCCTTTAAAATATCTTCTTTTGTGTTCAACAGAACAAAGAAACTTATAAAGCGACTTTTCCCACTATAGACAACTTGAGTGAGTAAATGCAGACAGAATTTTTATTTTGGGGTGAACTGTTCCTTTAATATGTTTGTTTTAAAAGAAGTAAGTCTTCGTTTTATATTGAAAATATGCCAAACAACATCTTTCAGCCTATGAGTATAGTCACAATATTCATTTGGAAAAAAGTGCTAAAAAGGTATTTGCAGGGATGTCATCTTTTAGCTCCCCAAAAATCTTGGAGTCACAGGTTCTTGCCATTAAACAGTCTGTGAAACCGTTTTCCACTACAAAGAACCTATTATGCAACACAAACGTTCTTTGGACGTCAAAGGTTCTTTAATAAACAATACAGTCTGACATGGAACCTTTCCAGAACCCTTATTTTTAAGAGTGAATGCTCATTTAATCCACTCTTACCGTAGGCTGTAACATTACACAAATGTGTTAAATTACATTACACCCACACTGCTGGAACAAAGGACAACACGTTTCACACTTCATGCATGCTGTCTTTCTAATGAGGCTTTCTGTACTTCCTGTGCCCTCTGTCCTTTTTTAACTGTCTCGCGGCCTGTAACTGTTTCAGTCATTAAACAGCACAGACACACCGCTCATTAACACCACAGAAAAACACTGCCACGACACAGGGTGAAATCACCAGCATGCTATATTTCTGCCTTTATCTCTGATGACCCTTGACCTGTAGACCGCATGCCTCTTAGAGAAGCCCACTGGCATATGGATAATGACTGGATGTAAGGAAGGGTGAGTGTTAACTGTCTTCATCCAGCTGTTACCAAAGTCTAAGGACTAAACTACATTAAGAACAGCTAAGCCCCCATCTAAAGCCACCCACAATACATCAGTTTTAGTGGATTAAAACAAGCAAAAGATTCTTGCTGCGTGTCATTTTTGTCAGTATTTTGCAGCAGTGCATTTGTCCAATGTGTGCTTTCTGTTTGACTGTTGACTTACCCTCACGCCATCAATGATGTATATGACTTCTTTCTTTAGTCAAACCCACATGAAGATTTTTGTTGTCACTGTGTATGTCACTTTATGTCCATATTTAGGTTCCAACTTCTTGAAGCTCAAACAAGCACACATGTCCATCTTAACAGTAATCCAAATGACTTAAGTGGTTACCAATTGTGTTCTGAAGTGAAGTTTCGGAGGGAAAACGATTCATATTTTGATATGTACTGTCGTTAGCAAAATTGAAACATGCTCAAACAAGCGCTAAATTCAAATATGGCAATACGTCAAATCTCATTGGCTCGTACGCGTCTTGTGACTTTATATCACATGACAGCTACTCACAAGACACACAAGAACCAATGAGGTTTGAAACTATTAACGTGTTTCCATATTTTGTTTAAACACACTCACGAGTTTCAATTTTTGCCGTTTTTAGCTCCAGATATGAATCCTTTTCTCTCACACACGCATTGTTTCGATTTAGCATACATTTAGTAACCAACTGGAGTAATTTGGATTAGTTTCATGAGGGCTTTTATGATGGCTGTAAGAGCTTTTTGGAGATTCAACAAGTTGAAATCTACAGTCAAAAGTCTTAGCTTTTTATTTTAGGATGTTATATTAACCATCTATGTTTATTTTTTGGTCTTGTTATTATGATCCAAGCAAAAACTAGAAGAATATGTTCTCACAAGGAATCATAGCTAAATAAAAAAAACTATTTTAATTGATTGATTGTATTTTCTGATTGTTTTCTACATGGTCTCTATATGGTCATTCTACCATTGCACAGTACTGTATAAATAGACATAAAGTGTTGATAAAAATTAACATTCACGTTCATCTGATGAAAGAAAGTCATCCGTGATGGCACAACGGTGAGTAAATAATGAGGGAATTGTTATTTTTGGAGAAATTATGGCAGCACTTTACAATAAGGTGCTATTAGTTAACATTAGTAAATGCATTAGCAAACATTAACATGTTACAATATGAAATCCATTTCTGAGGCCAGCCTGTCTATTTTATATAGATTTTAAACGAATAATGTTGTAGAAGACAAAAGAGATCAGTTTGGTTCATTGTTTTGCTGCTCAATGGAAGTTAGAGACCTATAGCTGTGGCAATATTTTTACTAGAAATTTGGATAAATTGTACATTATTCAAATAACTAATCTTTACAAATCGTTTTAAGACTAATTCTTAAAAGGCGGAGAAGGCTTTTCCTGAAGTTTGAATGAAACAGTCACTTTTAGTGAGGGTCATCTACACCCATGATTGCTCTCACCATCTGCCCTTGTTCTTTTCAGCCCTGAGCTCCAAATGATTGAAATAAAATCCTTGGAAATCCAGCTCCTACCCGGAATGAAAAAGACGCTTTTCCTCCTAAACCTGCTAAATGTTTGAACACCGGCAGATGGCTGGATAAGAGGAGAGGACATCATCTTCTTACTCTTATAATAGGTACTCTGCTATCGAGGAACACTGTGTGAAGCCCAAACCTGCATATATCAGTGGCTGATGTCACATTATAATCTAAAGTCATCATTTAATTTCAGATCCAGCAGCACTGATCTACCGCTGGGCTGCACGGCAGGTATAATACTTGTCTGAATGTGTAATCAATACAGTCAGATTTCCATTTAAATGAAGAGCCTTTAGAGATCTCCTAACCCCGCCCGCCATTATTGGCAAAACGTAGATGAACAGCATCGATATGTATTGATGTATTTGATGTAACCAAATGACTGCAAACATACGCATGGGTGGTGTAGTCAAAGGCCTTAGTTCCTGGAGTTTTCAGATGTGGTCCATGTGTGCATGTTTCTGTGTATTGATTGTAACTTGTTTCGATTACGATTACATACTGTAAATCGCAAGGGTGTGCTCATCGTAGCAGATTCCGTTTACAGTCGGAGAGCATGCTGCGTTGTTTTGAACATGTGACTCGGCTGGCGTGTGCGTGGGCTCTACTGTGTGGTCTGATTTACGAGTCTTTGCTTGTTTTTGTAGGCCAGTAAGCGATAAGAGTGTAATCAGCTTACACAAGCGCTGTACCCAGCCCAACACCATCTAACAGTAAACACACACACAGCCATCTCTCATTCACATCTCTTATGCAATATTTTACAACACACACACACACAAGTGCTGACGTACCCTGTGTGCTGGGTAACAACTCCAGATGTTTGATGTTTTAGTCAGAAGAAAAAGCCTCTATATGGCTGGTCTGTGAGATTTGAATCTACCGTTTGTTGTTCAAGATGCAGAACATCGTGATGTTGAAATGTATAATAACAGGGTAACGGTCATTGCAAAACTCAGCGATCTGGAAATAGGGCGGATTCAAAAAATATATTTTTAGATATACATATTTATATTTTTGAATGGTTTGTAAGGTTGATTTTGCTTTAAAGAAACCAGCATTTCAACTACAGTATATAGCCACTGCGAAATAAATGTAACATGCAAATCTAACATGCACACAGTTTTTTATTAAATAATTACAAGCAAGAGTGAATAATTTCATTCATCAATTTAATGGCCCAGAAAACCACATTAAAAGGCCATAATCTCTTAATTGTATGTCACCAGCAAGATTATCGTGAATATATGGTAAATATTGCTGCTGTCCTTCTGAAACCTTGTATATCCATATTTTTTGTTGTTGTCATAAATCATTATTTTTAGTCAACTTTTATGTTTGTCACTGGGTTTTGCAAAGATCTAACCAATAAAATGCAGTAAAAAGTGCTTGTTAACTTTGACAACACAGTATATAATCATTTTAAAAGTACAATGTTTTTCCCATTTTCTGAAAAACTGAGAATTTGCACATCCGAGGTTCCAAAAGACGGCGGCGATATTTAATCAAGGCTATTTTCGTCTACTAAAATTAAAACTTTAAACACATTTCTGTTATATATTGGCCTAAAAATGATTGGAAAAACAAACTAAACAGAAAATTGAAATGTTTCCCTCAGAAATAAACCGAAATAGGTTTATAGCAAAATTATATTAATTGACAAAACAAACAGAACATTTTCAACATAAAAATGAACAAATAAATAATAAAATGACAAAAGCATATAACAAAACTGCTAAAAAAATGTAACAGAAATAACTGTAATAACTCTGTTTTAATATATCACCCACTCCATAGAGTTTATGGGCTTATGGTTTCAGTTATTCTGAGTGAACATGACAGAATGAAGAAAAAGATTTGACTAAGTTTTCTTTTACTTCAGTAGACCGACACTGTTGTGCTTTATTGCTGTACAGGAATTTTATAAAACATTTCGAAACAAAATAGGTACCAAGACATACATTTTTTTTCTTTGCCCACAAACACATGTATTGAAGTAATAGGCATATTTATAATTTACAGAATGATCAGATTTAGTTGAATAAAAACAAACACATTGACTACAAAAGACAGCGACAGCCAAGTTAATTTAACATTTTGTCGAGCTCCATGTATCTGGGCAAGCGCAGGATGAGTTTATTTTCATCTCTAAGATAAATGTTCTCCACAATCTCTATGTATTGTGCTTGGCAGAACAATTTCGGTTGTTTCTGTTTTGCCACCAAAACAAGAAAAAAAAAACAGCCTATTATGATGGGACTGAGCTGGGGGTTGGGAGGAAGTTGGCATCACGTCACTTGAACATAAATTGTTTAGCGAGGGAGTTCGGATGGTTCCACGGCACCAGGTATGAATGAATGATGTCTATATCTCCACAACAAAGCAGACTAAGCACAAAAACCCGACAGACGCCACGGGCGTGGAGCTAAGAGAGTTCTCATGCGTTAACATACGTTCCCTTTTTTTCAATAACAAGGTAAAAAAGTGAGCTCATACTGTACAATTCTTTTTGTCTCTTTCTGCTTATAGTATTGACGGCGAGCCAATACTAAACATTACAAAATAATTATTTTTCTATAAATAAACTAACATTTTAGATACTAGCATTATTAACCCTGTTAAGCAATGGTGATGTCAAGCAGACTGAAATATCTAAAACTGTGAATTGAACCCCAAAACTGTGTCCATCAGCACTGGCCTGAATGAGATAAAACAGCACAGTGATTTTGAGTCTCTGATCTGCAGGACTACACAGCAGTAAATGATACATCCACTGGAATGGCTGAAGGGAAAATATTCACATTACCAGGGTAACATAGTAGTAGTAATGGTAAATGACAGCTATGAAACACATAAGCCTTAATACTACTACAGTGATTTGGAAATTGTGTGAAATGGTTTAAATCGGCCAAATGAACTCTGGGTTTGAATGGGGGATTCTGTACTGTCAGAAGACCTACAGTGTCACTTGTGCATGCCCGTAGCAAAACATTTCTACAAGTCTAAAGCTGAAGTGTATATGTTTTTCAATGTCAAAATGCGTCCTTTCAGGTGCAGAGACAACTATAAGCAACCATTAGTAGGTTTACTTCCAAAAAAAGGGTCATCACCAAGGCAATGGTAAAACATTGATCTACTGAATATCCGACACAATCTCACGACAAAAACCGAACTATTTTATGATGTGGCTAATTCGTACGATCTCATTCGTACAGCTTAGTACGATTTGCTTTCGTGCAAGTGACGTTAGGGGCGGGATTTCAGGATAGTTTTCTTCTGGCAATCGCACATTTTTATACAATTCACAACGTACGAATTCATACGAATAAACCACCTCGTAAAACAGTTATTAATTCCCATGAGATCAGGTTGGAATATCCCAACTAGCCAGACATCGACTTATCCAATAGCGTTGAGTTTGGGGCGGGACTACCTGTTCAACCAATAACCTGATTGAAATGTTTGACCTTTTTTTCTAACTTTTGACATTTCTTTTGGTGAGGCTAGAGGTGCAATGTATTACACACTTCATCTTAAAACGAATCTATGTCATACATTTGAATGACACACTGTTCCACATTGCATGAATAAACTGCAACAATACAATCAATAAACAAACCTGGCATTATATGTTGTCAATGTTTTTCCAAATTTGAAGAAGTAATATGTATATATCAGGTATGTACATTCAATTTTTTTAAGAAACATGACATGTATTGGGTCAGTCATTATATCAGCATGGGCTCTTTTTAGAAGCTGTAACACTGCTATAAAATTTAAGATCGTATATACCCTTTTTTAGACAGGACACAACCTTCAGAATAAGCACACGCTCAGCTTCATGAAGCTAAAACAAAAGAGCCAAAGGTGCAACTCTAACATACTGTACTTGCACAAACACAAACATTCTGTACATTTGAGATTTTTATACATATTGAATGTTGACCACAGTCTAGTGGGGATGGAGAATGGGTATAGAGTTCATCATGAATTTTCATACTATAAAATTAACCCTCTTAGTATTTCTGTCGCTGCAGTCATCCTCGAGCATCTCTTTCCATTATATAGACAACAATATGTCAATATACTCATAATACATTCTGCCTTCACAACCTGTATATTACCAGTTCAATCATACTTAAGATAACCAGTACACGTGAAGCACCAAGCACTGTTCATTCTCAAAAAAAAAGAAAAAGAAAAATGCCTGTCAGGTACGTGGCTGTGTTTTATGTTGGTGCAAAATATGTCCAAAAATATTTATTCTCCAGTCATTTCAGGTAATAAATCTGCACATGCCCACTGTATGTACAAACCAAATTTCCCACGACTCTTGAGAATTCGGTTTGGAGGTCTGTGTACTTTCACACATGGGGAACATTGAGAGAGATGGATTGTCTGAATCTTCTACGAGGCATGTGTTCATGTTATCCACATATCCCAGCATTCTTGCATGAGCACCTTTGAAGAAAAGTCCAAAAATCCTTAATGCGGGAGATGCTGTAGAGTTTTCTAGGTCAAATTGGCAGTAACACCCATTAGTAACGACTGTTCGGTTTCCATGTGTATTTGGAGAATTGTGCTCCTTAACCATTAGATAAATGCAGCTTTCTTCAATCCAAGGTTGTCAACAGAACAAGTTGAACAAGTTGTAGTCCCGTGTCTGTATTGGCCTACAGTGTGCAAAGTTTACCACGGATGGATGTATTCCAGAAGCTGGTGGAAATGTCATGAACCTGGGATGTTACTGGTTATTTCCCTGAACCCTGACCTCTTCTTAAGGTCACAACCTGTGTGTGATGGTTGCCACCTCTGATGGAGGGTAACCAAAGCACCTGAAAAAGCATGAGGTGTAGCTGCTTCTCTGAACCTGAAGGACACAAAGCTAGACCTCTGAGGTCAACGCACAAAGTCTTGTAAACTTTAAGGCTGTCCGTCACAACCATGTGCCTTGCAGTGCTTGAGTTGAGAGAGAACTGGCACTTTTTTCCCAACCCAGGCTACGACAATCACACGTGAAATGAGCAGCACCAGAGTTTCAACTAAAATATGGCCAACGATGTGGACTTAGACTAGCACACGGTAGCACAGTACAGGAAATAGATGTTCGCACAGCCATAAGATTAGCGTCGGATCAAGGCTACGGGATCAGATCTTAAAAACATTACAACATTTAGGACATCGTAAATGGGATAAATAGCCGTGCCTATTTTGGCTGCCCAGTGATGATCCTGGTATTAGACTTAGGGCCTCTTGGTTTTGGTCCAGTTGGCCATTAGTTTGAGCGGAAAGTGTGGAGCAATTGTGTTTCCATGGATCTCTTCATTCTCTCAAAAGAAGTGAAGAGAGGACAATGGGTAGAGGAAAATTAGCAAGTCCTTCTCATTAGGATTCCCTTCTTACCTGAGTTCAGAATCTGGCCCTTCTTACAGAAGGACAAGGGTTTAACGTAAAAAGGGCCATCGGGCCAAAGGAGTTGGGTCAGGATACTTGATGTTTGACTCAGGAACACCACAATCTTTAGGGCGATGCTTTCTTGGTCATGGACGTCTTGTTCTTCAACGTTAGGGTGGGTGAGGTGTTTGTGTGGATCCAAGCATTCTGCCAGTCTGGTCGGCCATCACAAACACTTCTCCGCCAACGTAATAAATCCTGCAGAGTGGCCCGATGATCCCCACCTGCACGTGTCCGCTGGATCACCTGGAAAACACAGTTAGGCGGTTTAAAATAGTGCAGATATGGATGCATCTACATTACTTACCATTTTAGGACATGCACAGAATGCCAATGATCCAAATGATCACTCTGAAATAATTTGGATCTCAAAAAAGCTAAATAATACAACCGGACATGGCAAAATGCATCTAAGCAGGGAATGAAATGTATCCGGCATTGAGTGGAAAGGTGAATGAGCAACAAAACTGATGCTCATTTGGACATTTAAACCATGAACATCTGTCCAATCCACAATTTACAAATGTTACTCATAGTACCCAAGAGAACCGAATGTGACGATCTGGACAAGCAGCACCTAACCTTTTCGTGACAGCTGCTGCCTAATGGAACACAACCCACAGCTCCAGCGCATGCACATACACAAAACCCACCCACGAGCCTCGCATCCATCACACAAAAGCAATCAATACCCAGATTCCAATCAATCCGTCCCAATCATCTGCAGCTGGTAAATGCCACCGATTGATCAGGACCTCCGGCTGTGCCTCTGATTCATTCATGACGGATATTGGGGTTGAGAGGAAGTCACATGGCTTTGGTGTGGTCAATGAGAAAACCCCCTGTCTATTTGTTCACTCCGTTTAAAAGTCTCCCAACCGAGTCTGACAGCACAGAGTGAGTAAATGCAGAATTGTGGCGCTTAAGTTAATAATGATTCGTATTATAGACGGTTTCAAAGCAACAACATGTTACTGCGTACATGCTTTTGCGGCCCAAACTTAATTTCCGGTACACATCCGCAAAGAATAGAGTCCCTGTAGATTATTTCTGAAAACGAGCAAAAGAAATAACAAGTAAACTACATTAGCTAGCAAGTTAAACGTATGTCTAGCCGGGATTATTTGGGGTCACCAGTAGAAGAGCCGTAACTTGGCTAAACTTAAATGCGACAGTTACACGACCCGTCCAACAAATTGTTTATTTAATACAATTATTATACAATAAACAATTGATGTAAACTAATATTAATATAAATCGCTTTATTATTAGCCACTAACCAGACCGATCAACAAACACAGACCGGAAGTTAACTTTGGGCCAGGTGCGTGCATCCGATGAAACCATCTATAATAAGCGTATAGCATCAGTTCTGGGAGTCCATGTTAGTCAAGCTCGCATAAGTTCGGCTTCAATGTCAACCGAAATGGATACGACACATAGGCTACTATTGTCTATGTAACCCAAACATGAACATTCTGTTATCGTTTACTCACCCTTGTGTCATTTGAAACCTGTATGACTTTCTTTCTTCTGCAGAACATAAAAGATGCTAAAGTCCAAATCCTAGTATCTGATGACACTTCCCCAAACCCCTCATGCCATAACTGGGGAAATCTATGCAATGGCTTTAGGATCTCTACAGTAGAAAATTATAAAACAACTGCTTTAACCTTGAGGATTAAGTCTGATTAAAGCTGCTTATCTTCCTGTTCTCAGCATGACAATGATTTAGAAAGCTACGGTTGGGGCATCACACAGCAGAAACTGCTCTCGGATCATCACATGATGGCATGATGTAATGGGATGCCCCTGGTCTGTTTTACCGCTTTTTGCCCGCAGTGAGAAGGAACTCACGCATAAACTTTTCGGGGATGTTACAGCACAGCAGACGCGCATGGAATTCAGGCCATTTAGAGAGTGAACCAGGAAGACACACAGCCCTTGAAAGCCAAAATCCATAATTTACACCTCCTGTGTCTACTGGTCGCTCCAACAACTTGGCTCTGAGCACAAACCCTAACATGGCACAGAGCGTACTGAACAGCACTGGTCAGACACACAGTCACTCGCCCAATCACATGTGCTCTTTGAGACCATGCATGACGTTGGTGTTAATCAGTGCATTCACACCCGTAACACTATCCGGACGTTACACAACGAGACACATAAAGCATCTGGATCACATGTAGCTATTCATATTCAAGCGAAAAGGCCATTATGTTTAACCTTGCATTATTTATGGACATCATCAAAGGGCACACATGCACGCTTAGAGCTGTGGATACAGACGGCCTGACTGAACACTTAGTGTCTAAATTTATCCCACCCTTCATCGGGGACATCCAGAGGAGGTTCACAGAGAAAGAACTGCGCCTGCTGATAGCATTGTTTATTTGCACGTGCTGCGGTAATCACGCATCTTGCAGGCCGTTTATGAGTGAAAGGCTTTAGTGCTTAAAATGCAAAACGCTTGCTTGACTAACATATATTTGAAAAATCAAGTGACAAACATAAAGGGTGACAAATAATGACAAAAAATAAAAATCTTGAAAAATGGAGATGCAGGGTTTCAGAAAAACAGCAACGATATGCTTTCTGTAAATGCGCAAGTTTTGTGAATAAGCTGCTATCTATAAAAAATATCCATAAAAGAGGTGTGTTTGCATTAAGAAATGACTATTCAATAGTGCTGCATAATGATTAATTGCGACTAATCGTTTGCAGAATAAACTTTTTTTGTTTACGCAATATATGTTGGTGTACTGTGTATAATAATTATGTACATATAAATACACACACAAATAATTTCTATCATATATTATAAATATTGAATATATATACTTTTTTCTTAAAATTATGCATGGATGTGCGTGCATTTATATAAACTTAATTACTATACACAGTTAGTTGCCATTAATCGTTATGCAGCCCTACTATTCAATTTAAAGCTGCAATCTATATATTTTTTGTTAAAAATGAATCGTTTGATCTTATAAAATGATGTTTTGAGCTAGAATTTATGCTGTCATGTAGGATTTAACAGGAAATGTTAGTGTGACATCATCTGACTTAAAACACACTTAAAGAAAAATAATGTAAAGTAACCTGCAATTTTGTGTCTCTAACAGAGATGGCGATATAGAGTCAAGTTACTTTTTTCCGATTTAAATACAGTAATGAACACGACACAGCTTTGGGTGCTAAAATATCAAAGCTTGTGACGTAACCATTTAAGCTATGTCCCAAATGACACACTATACACTTACCCTATGTAATTTACATCAAGTCTATGACTTTTAGAAGAGCGGTATCATGGAACACTTACTAGTTTCATACTAACCGGAAGAAAATCAATTTGTATACTGTACTTCTGATGTCAGTGTTTTACCCAACATGACCACAGTCACTATTAGACAGTAATCTTCTCCGCAGCTGAACGTGGCTCGCACACTTTGCTCGCATGCTTGAAATTTCAAACACTACTTACACGATTTATATTACAAATTGGCATAGAATAGTGCATATGTGTGCGATTTGGGACACACTTTCAGTGATCGCGCCCTTAGTTCTCAATGAATTGAGAAAATATGATTTTGTCTTGAACAACCACAATTTAAGAGTCTGTTTTCAAGTCCATGTAAAACACCCGAATAAACTCCAAATCCCCAACACCTTACCTCATCTGAGAGCAAAATGAAGCCATTAGCTCTGCAGACCATTTAAAAACCGTAATACAACACACTATCAGCGTTCACAGAACAAAAGGGATGTCACCACTAAACCTAAAGGGGTCCTATTTTGAAAGCATGCATGCAAATGAGATCATCTGGTCAGCAGGATCAGTGGAGGAACGGGACACATGGAAAATCCTGTCCCTGGGGACAGGGTAGGCCCGTGGCCTGACATTCAGCCCGGCTCATCCCATCACGGATATATAGGGCTGGAACTCAATACAGGTCATGCCTGAATGTCACCTCAGTAAGGGGTCACTGGGGACATCGGGCTCATCGCTGTCTTATCAAGCATTAGGCTTCTACAGAGAAGACTAGACTGCATTAACCCCCAGAACCAACTCAAGCAATCTTGATAGAAAGAGCAAAGGGCGAGCGAATCATTATTAACAGGCGTTTTATGAGATAGTGAGTCACATTTTCACTCCGCTGGGGCAATTGGCGCAATCTCTCCCTGTAATGTTCTCTCCTGTAGTTGTCGGAGAATAAGTTTCTCTCACTTATCTGTGCTTTTTACAGCACTGTATGTATAACAATGACAGCACGAATGGCTTTTTAACGCTTCAAACTGCTTTTGGTTTTAACTAGCATATTCATAACAGTGATTGTCAACTGGTGGGTCACGACCCCAAGAGTAGTATTCGATAGGATCACAGCAGAGAGAAAAAAAACAGCTAAATGCAAATAATACAATGGAACTAAGCATACAATCACCACCTAAGATAAACGGGATAACAAAATAAGTAGACATATCTGTATTTGTTGTTACATGGCATATGTCTATGTGGGCAGGATGTGTGACACCCTCATCCTCGAAAACCATAAACATAACCGCACGAGGTAAAGTATAATATGAGCAAGATTACATTAAATAGGGGTTCACTGAAAACAAACATACACAGGGTTTGTGGCAGGGACTTCATAGGCTGAAAGCATTGAACATGTAAACGTGTTCAAGCCATGTTAGTCATTTTGTTGGGGCATGATGCAGATCATGATTATACAGTAGATTCAAATGGTTGGCTGCTTCATGTCTAATGTAAAATTTGGATCTTAAAGTAAAACCAGTTGAGAACAACTGTACACACCGGAAAAAGAATATACACACTTCGAACAACTATTGTGTTGACCCCCTTTTAGTTCCAGCGTGTAGATCTCTATAACATTTTCTGTGCCAATTGGAACTATGCATCACTTATTCTGCCTTACCAATAAGTGTACACAATAAAGCTAAATATTGAAATAATTGAAAACTAAAATGATTACAAATGTAGTTCAAATCTGTTGAAGTTTTCGTCTCATCTTGTCTAAATAACTATCAAACACACTATTCTTTGTCCTCTTTCCCTAACAGTCTCTCGCTCGGTTTTCCATTCACATTTTCTTGATTCTCCATTTGGAAAAGCTGTGTTTCAGCGGCACATGAGCATCATAAGCCACGCTGGGAATACAGCTGTCAAGTCTTTCGAGGAATGCCGAATCTCATTACGTCTTAATGAGATGAAAGTCTGAATGTTTTCCTTTGAATCAAATCGCAAGCTGTGTTTATTGAAGATTAGCCCATCCACAAGCGGTGGAACTCGCAGACAAAAAAGGGCTACAGAGGAGGCAGTGAATGGGACAGCGCTGTTGATCACTGAGAGAGGAAAACACAAACCTTCATCAGCTAGTTGGTTTTGATCGGACGCCACAGAACCCAATTGTGTGGACACACAAAAGGAGTGGGGAATGGGGATTAGGGCCTGTTCGTGTAGCCTTTATTGTACAATGTGTTGTTTATATTTGAACGAGGCTTGGAAGTCACCTAACAAAAGAAATCATGCCATTGCGTCTGTTGCGTGGTATGGTAATGACGGTGTCCCCAAATGCATTCTGGGATGTTAGGAGACACCGCTAAACCTCTTGAGAGACACTCTTTCTGGCCCACATGCAGGCTTGGCAAATCAAGTCCACACCCTTTAAAGTAACCAAATTCTTGCGACCAGACTTACTGCTAACAATAATCTCCTAACAAACGTTCCTCAGCTGCTTTCCTTCGCGTTCCTGAAAAGCCTCCAGACCGAGCAATTGAGGACGTCTAAACCGGACACTGAAACCTTGAGAGACACATCAAACCGGGTTGGGCCAGGACAAACCTGGAGTTTAACTAGCTCATCGGACACCCCGGGTGACTTTTAAACCTATATTAGACTAAAGCCACAAGGTAAAGGACACTTGGGGTAAGATGCGTCGCAAAGCTCAAGGATAACAGCGAACGCCTCCGGTTACCAGCCTTGTGATATCAACACACATTTTAGTTCGCATCATTTACACACAGATCCCTCCGGCCGTATGCGTGGCACATGTGAACATTTGTTTGTGGTTGAAACATTAGAGCGTGAGTCATTGATTCAGTGGAGCCGTGGCTCGGCTCCATACACCCTATAAGGCACGATTCAGCAGGCAACAATGAGCATCTCGGCGTGAAGACAAACTCCATAAAGAGCCTCCGTCTCAGAGGAAAATCAATAAGCAAAACTTAAGAAGAGGGGAGAACACAAAAAGGAAAGGGACTGGATGAGGGTTCAACAGGAGAAAGCAACGAAAGAAGCACCGGCGGTGAGGAATGGAGGGATTTCAGCAAAAACTGCAGCTCATTTTCAAGTGAACAGAGACCCAGTCGTAAAACTGTGACTGTGTCAAACACATTCTTTAAAAACTAGACCCTAGATATCCTTGATACTTGATATCGCATATGATCCTGGATTATAATGTTAGCGGCCTCCATTGAGAGACGGTGTCATTACTTTCCAAGAGCTGCTGCTATGAATGTTGCAGTGAGCTGCAGTTTCCATCCAACGCATGGAAGGCAAAAAAAGGGTAAAGTGCGCGGTGAAGGGCAGCCAGTGCGGTACTGTGCTATAGACCAGACTCACCCCATCCCTACACAAGCCGGGGGATCATTCAGCCCCCCCAGCCTACAGCGCCGCCCCTGCACCGAAGGGCGAGAAGTTGAGGTGAGCCCTCTGGAAGAGAGGAGAGAGAGAGAGAGAGAGAAAGAGAGAGAATTCAAAACACATACACGGCATTTCATACATTGCTTTCACAACATGAAATGATGTGCTGAGTACATGTGAATGTAGGGATGTGTTGACATTATCAGAAGCAGAGGAAAGGCTTCATCAACGCAAGGCTGGTCTGGTATGCATTCTTTGTTTTAGTATGTACTACTGGAAAAAGTGTTTGGTCACTGAAAAGTGTGAAGCGCATCATATCACAAAATGTTACTAACAACTGTTTTTGTCATTTGGCAAGCAAATGTCTGAGAAAGGTCACATGTCAATATTTGGTGGTTTAAATACCCATGTGAAGTCACGTAAACACTTTTTAAAGTGAATTGTCACATCCATAACTGTCCATATTCTTCATAAATGGGCACATGAAGATCAAAATAAAATAACTATTTCTATGAAGAGCTTTATTGCTTCTGTTTCATCGTTTTAATTTACAGAAATCTTACAAAGTAAGCTGTTTCTCAAAAACGTGCATCCTTTTTGTCACATCCTTAATGAATTTTTATCTTGTGCTTACACTGACAGTTTTTTATGTCTGGACTCTTTTAACAGCGGTTTAGTAACATTTAAATAGATGATTCAATATAATGATCATTAATACATTATCGGAGAATTTGTAAGTAAACTTTTGACTGAAAATGTCACGTCCATAACCCAGGAATAGTCCAACTGCTTTAAATTGACTGAGATTTGCTGTTAAGAGGTGTGTGAAGTTAAAGGGATAGTTCATCCAAAAATGAAAAATCTGTCATCATTTAATCACCCTCAGGTTGTTTCAAACCTGTATACATGTCTTTGTTCCGATGAACCCAGAGAAAGGTTTTTGGAAGAACGTTATCAATTTTCAGTTCTGGGACATCATCTACTACATAGTAGGAAAAAATATTGTATTTTTTTGGTTCTGTTGAACACAAAAAGAGATATTTTGAAGAATTTAGGAAAACAAAGAGTTCTCGGGCACCTTTGACTACCATTTAATTCTTCCCATAATGGTAGACAATGATGTCTCGGAACTGAAACTTACGAACATTCTTCCAAATATCTTTCTTTGTGTTCATCGGAACGTAGTAATTTATACAGGTATGAAATGACAAGAGCGTGAGTAAATGATGACAGAATTTTCATTTTTGGACAAACTATCCCTTTAAGATCTTCCTGGTTAAACATCATTTAAACAAAATCAAAGCACTGTACATGTGTCCGCTGTGTATAAAATTAATCATAGTTGCATAGTATATGTTGTTTTTTATTAATTGAAACCCTTTAAACATTATAATTATAAACAACTAATAATTGATTTCAAAAAGTGCGCATGTGCCATATATTTCGATATTTTGTTGTAATGCAATGACATACATTTGAAAATGTTCAAATATTGGGCTCGCTGTATCTACATATGTGCATCACACAATCGTGTAGATGTGGAGAACCCAAAGATGGCCTCCTGTGTGACCTCTTCAACCTTATCGGACACAGACACAAAGCAAGAGCGCTCCATCACCCGACGGCCAGTGCGGGAACACTTCTGCTGTCATTTTCTAAGCAATCTTTACCACCTGCCGGATCGGAATACCGATAAGACCGGAGCGTGTCCGTCACATTCTCGCTCTCAATCGCAATCTCCGGCGAAACCAAGCTGATCAATAATTAAACATCATGATCTTCCGCGTGTTATGGGACATTGCGATGCGGATCAATAAAGAACGGATGGACCAGACGAGAGGAGAACTGAGATACAGAGAGCGGAGACAGGGAAATATGAAGCAGACGTGTGCTAATACATGTTAGGGGGAATTAAAAGGCTGCTTCCTGTTTCCAAGCGCCATAAGGACATTAAGAGTTAGAGTGTCCGTCTGAGGACGACCCCTGGTGGGGTTACATCTGAGTGATGGGAGCACATAGTCAATGCCATCTGTATAAAGTCAGGTCTTCAGATAAAAGGATGCCTGTTACTGGAACAGATAAAACCTTGTTTCAGGCCCGGGCTGTGTTCTTTGATGGCACATGAATAAATATGTTAGGACTGTCGTGAACTCATCAGGTTAGGATCATGGTTTGGGCCTAATATTATTATAAAAGGAACAGTTAACCAGAAATTAAAATGTTTCATTTATTCATAATTTAATCAGGTTGAGGTGAAGATTATCAGTAAATAATTTTGTGTTTTAACTTCATAGTTTTTCATTGCACTTTGTGACCATGAATTGTTTTTAAATGGAGAAGATCCATGTGAGGATTCATTAGAAATATTAAAGGGATTTTCATTTACTCACCTTTGATTTGTTGCAAATCTGTATAAATGTCTTTGTTCTGATGAACAAAGTTTTGTTTTGTTTTGTGTACATCTGGCACGGTGCAGTGAATGTGAAACGTCTGTGTAAAGTTACCAGAGGGCCGAGTATTTGCAGTGAGTATATACTCTAGCTGATGTGGTTTAAAAGGTTAGTGTCCAGTTTCAGAGAGCACTAGCATGTAGCTCTATTTCCTCTGCAGGGGGCAATTCTGTACATGTGAATATTTCATTATCCATTTAAATAATTAAAGCTTTATTTATGGTGTACGGGATGGAGCAATGTATACTACAACAAATATTGCCAAACGGAAAATTCCACAATGTTTCCATCCGTTAGCTGAAGTGGAAAAATGCATATTTTTAACTTACTATTCCAAAAAAGCATACAATATACACCAGATGGTATACAGTAAGCTAATATATCCACGCCGAACAAATCTTTTCTTCCAGACACTTCCACATCGTTTCAATGCAGCCCCTGTGACCTTGACCCCTATCATGTGACACGTGCAGGAAACAGAGGATAGGATGAGATCCGATAACCAGAGGGACTGTGGCATTCAGTGCTACATGAGGTACGGGTGTCTCGGGTATCGCCAAGTGAAACACAAAGTACACCTACCCCGCCTTCCGAAAAAACAAACATTGCATTTCAATTTTATTAACACAAAGGCACTTCTAAACCATTTGGAAAAAGAACGCTGCAGATGTTTTAAATAATGTGCTCTGACAGAAGATTACATAAGGTACGGGACTGAGTGGCTTGTGTGCACTGGGTAAAATGACAATACCGATGAGTCAAAGCCAGAGAGGACTTCGGTTCTCCACTCAGGAAACATACTCCGTTCTAGTCAGTTCTGATAACAACGGCTTGTTTCGCATTCAATAACATGTGACGGATATGAACGCTAGCATTTTACGGAAGAGCACCTCAGGGCCAAAGTATATACATAGTATACTCATAAATCATTATTGGTGCAGCACAAGTCAAACAATGTGTCGGCCTCTATGGGAGGGGGGGGATGGGGGCTGCAAATTGCGTGTTGAGACTGACAGGCGCACCGTGGTGTGTACAGGACGCACATGAACATACATCCTCTCCTGCACTTTCGATTATGATGAAAGCACATTTCCATTATTGTAACACACATGTGACTCGTGAGCAAAGCGGAGGGATTATTCAGGCATGGAACAATTATGAGGCCGGTAAAAATGACAAGCTCTGTCCCAAACCCTCAGTGTGCTATTAGCATGTTGCTAAGCCATTATCATTGAGGTGTGTCGGATTTAAGAGTTACGAGATGTAAAAAGCATTTACAAAGATTTTATAATGGGAACTTGTAAACTGGACTGCTCTCCTGGAAGCACTCAAAATGTGGTTATGTTGTTATCTCGTAATATTTCAGTTAATAATTAATATAACTGACTTTACTTAAAGGGATGAAAAAAATATTGTATCATTTAGGTATTTAGGAAAGCAAACAGTTCTGGGGCACCTTGGACTACTATATGTTTCTACGATGGTAGTCAATGATGCCCCAGAATTGTCAGTTGCTAACATTCTTCCAAATATCTTTCTCAGTGTTCAACTGAACGTAGACATTTATTTAGGTTTGGAACAACTAGAGGGCGAGTAAACGATGACAGAATTTTCATTGGAGTGTCCCTTTAATTTAGACTAATGCTTTAATGCAAAATGAATGTGGACATAATATAGTGTGTTGCTATAGAAACAGATCATTTCGAGTTTGAGAAGTCATCTTATACACTCTAAGATAATTAAACATTCTGTATAAATATATATATGTATGAATAAATTGCACATATTAAAATGTAAACCAAATTCTCTCACCCAATTTATGTTTTCTGTATTTTTTCGAATGAAACAAAATATATTTACAGTAGAGTACTCAAATATATTCTCCTTAGTGTGAAATAAAAAAAAAAACTGTCATCATTTAATCACCCCCGTGTCATTGAAAACACGTATATGACTCTTTATTCTGTGGTTTGGTGTCCATACGATACAAGTCAATGGGGGCCAATGTTGTTTGCTTAGCAACGTTCTTCAAAATATTTATTTTTAAAGAAAGTCATATAGGTTTGGAATGACACGAGGGTGAGCAAATGAAGGATTTTCAGTAGTACTTTCTGCCTTCACTGTGATCAAATACTGTATATAAAATATATGAAACAACTTCAGATTCTTATCAAATGGAGGTATGTTTGGTGGTAGCATAATTCTAACCTATTGGAAAAAGCCTTTGCCTGAGAAGCATGCCTAAAAGTGCTGTCTGGGTAGGCAGCACGCTAGGTTTTGGCACACATCCACAGTCATTCAGTGCTGATGATACAGTTATGCGAGACAGTGCAATCACAGCTGTAGGTATTGGATCTCACCACAAAGCACATAAGTTTATAAAATGAGCATTTGACTTCCATAAATCAAAGAATGATCTCTTTGCTGTCAGCATGTGACATTGCCATATATCTGTACCCAATCCCATCAAGCTAACAGATGGTGTCTGCTCTAGCTATGGCCGTGCCCATATGCTTGCACGCATACGTATTGTCTTTTTCGACGTAACTACCTCAAATCCTGTGCGTCTGGCCAAGGCTTTCTAATTCCTATTATGGCTTTTCTGTTGGTGACCGACAGTCATGTACATTCCATTGTGCCCATGGCATGCCATGAATGTCACAGTCATGGCTATCTATAGACTAGACGTCTCAGAAGATTCAGCCTTGATTCGTTTTTATCTGGCATCTGATGGCAATCAACTAGGGATGCACCGAATGTTCGGCCACCGAAAATGTATAATGTGAAAAGGAATATGTGAAGTGGCCGAATAAATTTTACCGAACATGACTCATGATACAATCAAGCAGCAACCAGCGCAGAGAGAGAGAGAGAGAGAGAGAGAGAGAGAGAGAGAGAGAGAGAGAGAGACGAGACGAGAGGAGGAGAGGAGAAGAGGACGAGAGGAGAGGAGAGGAGAAGAGGACGAGACAAGAGGAGGAGAGGAGAGGAGAGGAGAAGAGGACGAGGAGAGGAGAGGAGAGGAGAAGAGAAGAGGACGAGAGGAGAGGAGAGGAGGAGACGAGGAGAGGAGAAGAGGACGAGACGAGACGAGAGGAGGAGAGGAGAGGAGAAGAGGACGAGACGAGACGAGACGAGGAGAGGAGAGGAGAGGAGAGGAGAAGAGGACGAGACGAGGAGAGGAGAGGAGAAGAGAGGAGAAGAGGACGAGACGAGAGGAGAGGAGAGGAGAGAAGAAAGAGAAGAGGACGAGACGAGACGAGACGAGGAGAGGAGAGAAGAGGACAAGACAAGACAAGAGAAGAGGACAAGAGAAGAGAAGAGAGAGAGAGAGAGAGAGAGAGAGAGAGAGGGAGGAGGAGAGAGAGAGAGAGGGAGAGAGAGTGAGAGAGAGGAGAGAGATGAGAGAGAGGAGAGGAGAGAGAGGAGAGAGAGGGACGAGAGAGAACGGAGAGGAGAGAGAGTGAGAGAACGGAGAGAGGGAGAGAGAACGGACGGAGGGGAGAGGAGAGAGCAGAGAGAGAGAGAGAGAGAGAAGAGAGAACGAAGAGAGAGAGAGAGAGAGAAGAAGAGAGAGTAGAGAGAGAGAAGAGAGAGAAGAGAGTAGAAAAGAGAGGAAAGAGGAGGAGAAAGAGAGAGAGAGAGAGAGAGACGAGAGAGAGAGAGAGAGAGAACGAGAGGAAGAGAGAGAAGAGAGAGACGAGAGAGGAAGAGAGGAAGAGAGAGAAGAGAGAACGAGAGAGAGAGAGAGACGAGAGAGAGAGAGAACGAGAGAACGGAGAGAGAAAGAGAGAAAAGAGAGAGGGAACGAGAGGGAAGAGAGAGAACGAGAGAGACGGAAAGAGGAGAGAAAGAGAGAGAGAGAGAGAGAGAGAGAGAGAGAGAGAGAGAGAGAGAGAGAGAGAGAGAGGGAGAGAGAGAGAGAGAGAGAGAGAGAGAGACACGCGTGCGCTTTATTACTGCCGCAAACATTTTGGCAGTGTGTGTGTGTGTGTGTGTGTGTGTGTGTGTGTGTGTGTGTGTGTGTGTGTGTGTGTGTGTGTGTGTGTGGAGCATTTTAAAGACACAGCACGGGACTTTCCGCATGGAAGTAAATTTCCGAATGAAAGCATCTTTACCGGTCGGTAACTTTACTTCAGACGGAAGCGGGCTGTCTGACAGTAGCCCTGCCGCTCGCGACATCCTTTGACAACATACAGTAGTCGCGTACACACAGTTCCCTGTACTAAACAACTTGTCAAAGTATGTTCTGTGCACCTTCTGAGAGAACAGTCAGCTTTTGTGGGCGGAGTTTGGAGGAGAGATGTGAACATGGTTGTCAGTCAGCATCAGTCAGAATTGCTTGCATTGGATGTTTTTTTCTCTCAACTCATTTTACAATGTAGCCTATAATAATCCAACAGTTTTAGTTTATTCGTGTTTTTATCTTATAGGCCTAATGTGGAATGACACTTTTTAATGAAGTGTTTTGTTGTAGGGGTACAGAGTAACTTACATTACATTCTTTTAGCAGTCAGTTATAGGCCTAATTAATATAGGCTATTCACAGGCTCAATTTTTTGTTTGAATTTACTTTGTTTTGCTCAATTTGATATCAAGTTGTATTGTATTTTATTGAAAAGCAAGACAAATTATAAAAAGCACATTTTGACTATTCAGTTTGTGCAATAGTGAAAAAATAGATTAATAAATAGAAGAAATGCAAAAAACCATTTTCGGTATTATTCGGCCTTCGGCCAAGTGTTTCACATCATGTTCGGCTTCGGCCAAGAATTTTCGTTTCGGTGCATCCCTACAATCAACCGTGTTTTATTTACAGTCAGGGTCATGTATTCTTCATTTAATTTCAAGAAAGGAGCTTCTATATTTATCATATATCTATTCATGTGACGCACCATTCGGTACATACGTCGTTCTTCAGAACCAATCACTGGTCTCTTAGTGTTTCACTTCTATAAGTTACACTTGAACACACCAGGTAGTAAAGAAATGTGGACAGATCGTATTACGTCAGTAGAGATTGGAGTCGTTGGGTATTTCATGTTTTTAGGTTACTGAATCATCATTCTGAACGATTAATACTAAGCTCATTTCTAAATAAGAACCGGTTGTTGATCCCCAACCCCACCGGCTGGAAAGAGATACAGATCATGTCAGAAATGCAGAAGGTCTCGGAGTACCCTCATTAAGTTTTCACGGGTGGTGAGGGTAACCCTGCTTTCGGGACACATGGGTGAGATGTTGAGAAGCACACGGTGATCACTCTGACCTCTTCCTGCGGTGCATCCACAGCCGAGGAGAGCCGGGCCGGAGCAGCACGGCACTCTCTATGCAACTCTAAATGCGATCTCCAGATAAGCCTCTGCTCATTTCATTTGGCAGAGTGCTGAGTCTGGAATGACATGGGACCCGCTCTCGCTTTCATTACCCATGATTACATCTGCCATTTGGGGTCACGCGAGACCTCCTCCCCGTGGAGGAGCGGATGACAGATGCCTCAAGAGAGCGTGCGCGTATATGTGTATCGGAGTGTACGTTTGTATACGTGCTTCACCTGAGTGTGATGGCTGTCCATGTGTCTGTGCATCACAGAGGTGCCGGATGCGTTTGACTTTGGATGCCCCTCGTCTTCCAACATCCCTGTTTAAAGAGAAAAAATACAGACCTGAAATGTAAAATTCCTCCTGCGTGTTTCAGAATTTCATTTGCAGAATCCGTAAGCCTAACTGATCTATGCCTTAAACGCTACTCTTTCAATGCTTTAAAGGAGCAATGTGGAGATTTTAGCCACATCTAGTGGTGAGGTTGAGAAATGGCAACCCTCCCTTTCAAAGCACTACGGTGGCTGCACAGAACTAAGATGCCGTCGCGTTTTCGCTTCTTTGCGGAAGGAGATAACGTATTTACGAAACGCTCTGTAGCGTGTATACTACAAACAACATGGCGAATTCCATGCGAGGGGACCTGCGTAGGTGTATGTAGATAGAAATAGCTCTGTCTGTGGTGCTTGTCACGCTCAGCTGGGCCAAGGTTACGCAGTTGTTGGAGCTGCGAAACAAACCTTGGGGCTAGGCTGGGCCAGCCAATGACATGCGATTGACCTTTGAATAATTGGATGGATGCATATTAGGCCATGCAATGGACAATGGTCTAATCTAAAATGAGATTTTGGCTTTGGCACAGTCTCTTCATTTCTTAAAGAAATTAATCTGTCATCATTTACGCACCCTCAATGTATTCCCAAATGATTATATTTCCTTTTATGGTGATTTTATGTGTTGTTTTTAAGGCTCCGGTTCGCATCCACAGTAATTACAATTGCGGACTAGTAGTAGATAATTAAAAGTAACACAACGATAGAACGTTCATGTTTGGGTGAACTTTTCCTTTAATCACATTTGAAGACGGCTGAACCTGATTTTTTGGCAATTCATAACTTTTTTACAAAGTGAAGATTTCGTATTCCTTTGTACGATTTTAAATTGAATCTTGCGATTATCACAAAAAAATAGGGTTTATTATAACATTTCTTATAATAGGTAGATTATATATTTATTTATTATAATAGGTAGATTATCAGAACAATTATTTTGCCCAGTGTTCACATCACAATTACTCATTGACTTTCGAAACAAAATCAACAAATAGATACAATATTATTAAATTTAACACTGGATTCAACATAATGAAAATAAATATATAAATAACATATACATTTATTATATGTAAATAAATGTAAAAAATAGATCAAATCAAGTGTAAACGCATAACGTTCAAATAATAAATATGAAACATATTAAAATAAACATAATCAAATGAAATGGTTGTTTCGAATTCATTATCGTTGGAAGACAAAATTGAAGTAGAAAATTACAATTATTTGCACAGCCATAGTACAAATGATATCGTACAAATTCATACAAAATGGTCACGTCATAAAGTAGTTACGAATTGCCATGAGATCGTGTTTGATGGGTGTTTTCCGAGGTAAAACATTTGACGCGCGACACAATCCAGTCTTTTATCAATTCTAACCTTGTGCGCCATTACCGTTAGAGATCTGGTTGCCGTTCTCAACGGGAGCAGGGTTTGAAGAGATGGAAGAGGTGTGGTTGTTGGCGTTTTTGTCCTGTAATTGCGGCAACAGAGAGGTGGGTCCCTGATCCTCTCGACCCGGCAGGTTTATGTTGGAATTCGAGAGTCCTGTGGCACAAAAATGAACATAACATTCAATAAATACACAGATTCATTTCAACATCATGTATAATGCATGCTGCAGCGCGGTGCACTGCCCTACAGGTTTCCGACTGACAGCGTGACCCTTAACCCGTGCATTCCAGGTTCATGAAAAATAAGGGTGATGATGTGGCATGTGAGTTAACACCTGCCACCTTGAGTCACTAACATCTCTGCGGGGGCCTCTGCAGCTGCCCTAGCCGGGCATTGTGGGAATGATGGGGTCCTGTGATGACGTTAACGGGCCAGAGAACGGAAGCACGAGGGGCTGTTTAAGCCTTACGGCATGCGGGTCGGCTTGGATCCGACCGCCACAGGGATGGATATAGCACAGGGGTCAGCTGTCCCTTTAAAACTCTATTACCAGCCCTGTTTCCATTACAGCATGAGCTCACTCGTGTCATACACATCTGACTTCAAAACGCCAACGTCTGGGGTTATGAGACATTCATTAGAGGCAGCTTTTAAACCCTAATAAACAACAAGTTTAATATTATATTTTAATATTAAATATTAATCTTTTTAAATATAAGAAAGAAAAAATAATGTCGTGATCTCAGTTTTACACCCCACTGTTGGAAATAACTGCGCTGTAATGTCACCGCTAAAACTAGGGGGAACGAAAATGAAAATGACACCCCGCGTGACACGCCTGCCAATCAAGATGTCTGAATCACTGACAGAGCATATCATTAATGCCACAAGAGTTAGCTTCACCTTGTCTTGCATTGTGACTCTCCTTTATAACGACTGACAGACGACCAGTTACAGTTTCATCCCATAAAAAGACAACAGAGCAAGACAGTGATTACTGTTCACATTCTGACGAATATCTAGGAAGATTGAGCAGATAATTCAGCAGATAAAGGAAATTCTATTTTGGACAATGTCACAATAAAGATGCTGTTAAGATGAATGGCTAATGTTAGAAGTACAAGAGCATGTGGGAAACATGAGACCTGCGTTTCAATATTTCTCAAACATTACACTTACACAAACGTTATGACAGGTCACGTTTGTTCACTACACACACACACACACACACACAATATGATGTAATTTGATATCATATCTCTGTAACTTCAAAAAAAGTTAAAGGGATAGTTAATTCAAAAACAATCTTCACTCAAAAGTTCACTCAGGAATTCAAAAATCACTCTCTTACTTTATGTCACTCCAAACCCAAATGCTCCTTATGAAAGATGTCAATCTGGTACTATTTGTATAAACAATTTCAATTGACCATGCGTTTCATTACTGATAAACATGAAAAACAGACATGATTTTAGCAACTGTTTTGTAATTTGCACTCAAAACTTAAAAACATATGTAGATCAAGAAGTTCAAAATGATTTGTTTGGGACAAACTGAGTTTTTGGACCTCGGTATTTCTAAAATCCTGCGTACGGCCCTGAACATCAGCAGAATTACAGCAAATGTTTTGGCCAATCCATGTGCTTTTCAAACCAGTTAAGTCCACCTAACACAAATATAACACAGGTTTTCCCATATTTTAAGGCCATTCAAATGTTAAGAGTTGGCACTCATAAGAATAATCAAACCTGTACACACACTGGAGATTCATGCAGTACTCATCACAATAATTCACACTCGTCAGCAGACCTGGAGACTTTGATATTTAATATTTCATGGCTACCATCATCTTTAGTCCATGTAATATTTATGTGACTGAAGCTAATACCCCCTGAACCGAGAGAGAGAGAGAGAGAGGAAATAAAGATTATGAAGATGACATGGGGAAATAACTCCATTGAGTTTTTTGTGCACTGTAGAAAAGTTGCGTTCATTTACACATGTACTACTGTAAGCATGTGTGAAAATCAAATAAAAACAAATAAATAAATAGCTAATTTAATTAAATTAAAGAAATTGAAAATAAGAGAGTGTGATCATATCTAGTTATTGATTCTGGAGTATCTGGTTTGATGTCTTGTTTGTTTACTTAATTTGTATCATTGTTGTGTTGGTTTTAATTAATTTTCAAATATGTTTCTCAATTGTAATTTTCATTTGTTAATATTTATACTAATATTGTTTTCAGTAGTATACAGTACTGTATACACAATACAGTAGTTCTGAATAGCCCACTGCCAATATTTATGTCAGAATGTATGACTGTCACTCCTAAAATATTAACTGTAGTAATCCTGAAATCATTTTATTTTCTGCATAGATCTGCAACACAAACACCATGAGTGTAAAGTAGGGATGCACGATAAATTATCGGCCATATCCGTATCGGCCGATAAATGGTAATATTTAATGTTATCGGTATCGGCCGATAATAGAATTTAGGCCGATATATTATAGCCGATAAATCATAAATAATTTCCTCTGGTTAAACTACTTCATCTGCACGCTGTTTACAGTTAAAAGTGTAAAGTGTGGATTATATAAACACTGTTAATTTGACCCTTTTTAACACTGGCGATTTTGCTGTGCACCTAACACTAAGCATACTGGACTAAGAACAGTCAGTACCAGTGAATAATTATAAAATTAGCATAGTATGAGTAACTATGTTATCTAAGATCAACAGCAAGACATACAGTATAAAAAAAATCAATTTTCAAAAGTCGGCAAATAGATCTGTGCATGTAAACATTGACTTGCTCTTTTCCAAGGAGGTGACCCAGGCATCAAGATCAACAATTACCTTACACATGCACCCGATAATTAAAGCTCATTGATTGTGTCTTTGTAACACAGCACGTATTGCTTTTCACACAAGTTCAACACGCCAGACATCTCAATCCTTCAAGACGCTCAAAGGAGAGTTCTTGTTGTTGAAATGAGTTGTTCTTTAGATCTTAGGCCAAACATCTCAGCATGGGCCGAACTTTTAACCATTTCTTGAATGTCTGACATTGACCTTATAGTGTCCCTTAGGGTAAATGCAAACAATTATTTTGTGTAAGGTTATGCGAACTGAGTTCCAATAAAATGATTAATTTAACTAATAAATTGACTAAATAATTAAATTAAAATAAAAACTGGAATGAATGACAATAAAATGATTGAATTCAATTGAAATAGAATCAAACTTAAGTTACATTTAAATGTTAACGTTCTCATCTTAAAAATCAATGTTTGAGATGAAAACTGTATTTACATATATGAATTTCTTTGCGCTTAGTGATTTCACTTGTAATTAATAATAATTCTATTTTTATATATCATTTTATATATAAAATACATAATTATTCAAAACGAATGATGTATTTATGGTTGGATGCAAATCTTGTGTTGGACTAATGAAAGTGTTAAATTGAACTGCAATGTAATAAATTCCATTCACTTTCATTCCAGTTCAAGTTCTAATTGAACATCCGTAGGGCGTGACTAATAATATTCAACTTCTTGCTCACGATTTAAAAGACAGGCAATTCTTCAATTCTGCATTTTGTCCAACTCCAAGCATTTGCGTATTTGCGGAACACATACATGCTTGCATGAGCAGAGGTCACGCTGCATCCACGTTCATAAATCCATATAATGAGAACTACCCTAAATCACTTTTAATTAAATGTTAACACGACAAAACGGCAGACTGTGTAAAGTCGAATTTCTACAATTGTCAAAGCAAATGAAGGCTGGGTTTAAAAACGTTGTTTAAAAAGAAGTCTGTTAACTGTTGCTTTACGTTTAAACGCAAATAAAGAAACATCACGTCACTAAAAACTCATCAACGCACTTTGACTAGCCGAGTTCCAGGTCCAGAATTTCAGTGCACATGAAATATCGCAGAGCAAAACAAAACACATTTGTCATAGGTTTTAGGCAAATTAGAAGAAGACTAGTCCCTCAATACGTACAAATTTGTCTTTGGGAATAATACGTGAACTCGGTCATACATACTCAACCTTAGTCCCGGTGTCCCTGCGGGTTTCTGTCCCACCAGGAGACAAATGACTCTGTTTTGATATGTCATTAAATACTCTTCTTCTCTCCACATGGATATGCACCTCATGCGCCTGATATATTTGTGTCTGCATGGACGAATGAGCACTCTTTTGGCCAGTGATCAATGACAGAAGCAGGCCCATTGTGCAGCTGCAAATAAAGGAATTTGTTCTACCACAAATGAAAATTCTGTTATCATTTGGGTGAACTGTTTCTTTAAAGGCAGCTGTCGGATAAGGTTGCTGTGGTGTAGTAAGAAAACTGATCTAAAGCAGATGCCAACACGCATCTAAACCTGCAATCCTACATAAACACATTGCTCTCATTGGAATGGCTCTCTGAGAGAGCATTGTGGTTTTACCGGCACCGACCTCACTGCTTTTAACAAACAAAGCCTGGCACTGGATGAGTCAAGAAAAACCATCCTCAACAGGACGTGCCTTTCAATAACCACACAGATGACAACCAAAAGAATGCTGGGAAAGTTTCTATAATTCAACCAGACTATTTTAATCCTCTGGCCGTAAATTAAACATGACCACATGTGCTGGTGAGTGCACTTTTCTGATGGGCTATGAATATGAGAACAAATCTTATAAAATGTGATTCAAGTAGCAGCATGTATAGACTGTATAGCAGCATAATAGTGCTGTGTGTTATTCATGTGAAAATAAAGTCATATAAATAAGCCATTTGTATGATCATTTCCAAGAAAAGCGGACAACAAAACACGCTTCAGACTTTCAACATTGCTATTTGTGCCAAAAAAACTCTTTTTCTAAATCAGTACTTTCCCGGATAACCAAGCATCATACATTATGATGTTATGAGTTTTGATTACGATTAAATACGTTGTACAATACATTTTTGAAGATTATTGCATACATTGACATTTCAAGGAATGTATATTTCTAGTTTCAAGAAATCGAGTTATTCTTGATTGTTACTATTTATTTATTTTTCCTTAAATAAGTCTAATAAAAGTGTGCAATAACGTGACGATGACGCGCGAAGTGCCGATGGAGGGCGCAAAGTGATTTTCTCCATCGAAATTCGCTATCACAAACTCAAAAGACCTATGTTTAACGACCTAAACAACGAACGGGGAAGTCTGAATTTCTGTTAACCCTTACTTGTAATAAACACCAGCTTCTGTTAAAAGAACGAGTCCTTGTTAAACGGATAAAATGAAAAATCTTGCGTTAAGCGTTTCTTCCGCATAGAAGTCCATTAAAAGGAAACAACTTAACGTACCGAAACAACGACTACGGAAAACCAAGTTAAATACATTTGTTTATCACTGATATCAAGCATAAACATGATAACAGAAAAGTTTTATGTTCTCAGTTTGTCGCTGCCTTGAGCCACGTTATGTGGTTTCTTTATAATGAAATTCTATGAAGAACAAGCTTAAAGAATACATACAGTGAGGGAAATAAGTATTTGATCCCCTGCTGATTTTGTAAGTTTGCCTACTTACAAACAAATGAAGGGTCTATAATTTTTATGGTGGGTTTATTTTAACTGATAGACACAGAATATTAAAAAAAATCAGGGGAAAAAAATGTTATATAAAGGTTATAAATTGATTTGCATTTCAGTCAGTGAAATAAGTATTTGATCCCCTACCAACTAGCAAGAATTCTGGCTCCACAGATTGGTTATGTGCCTATATGGACCACAGATTAGTCCTGTCACTTTAAGAAAGTACTCCTAAATCAGCTTGTTATGTATATAAAAGATGCCTGCCAACAGAATCTGTATCTTCCAGTTCAACCTCTCCAACACCATGGTCCAGACCAAATAGGTTTTAAAGGATGTCAGCGACAAGATTGGAGACCTGCACAAACCTTGAATAGGCTACAGACAGAAGCTTGGTGAGAAGGAGACAACTGTTGGTGTGATTATTTGGAAATAGAAGATATACAAAATAACTATCAAATGCCCTTGTTCTGGAGCTCCCTGCAATATTTCCCCAATGGGGTAAAGATGATCATGAGAAATGTTAAAGATCAGCCCAGAACTACACGGAAGAAGCCTGTTAATGATTTCAAGACAGTTGGGAACACAGTTAGCAAGCAAAACATTGGTAACACATTGGTAACACGCTATGCCACAGTAGACTGAAATCCTGAAGCACCCGCAAGGTCCTCCTGCCCAAGAAGGCCCGCCTGGCTCGTCTTAAGTTTGACAATGAACATAAAAATGATTCAGAAAAGGCTTTGGCGAAAGTGCTGGCACTGCTGTGAGACCAAAATGGACTCCTGTGTTTGGAGGGAGAGAAATGCTGACTATGAGCCCAAGAACATCATGTCTACAGAGAAGCACAGTGTTGGAAACATTCTGCTTTAGGGCTTTTTCTCTGCTACAGGTATACAGGATGACTTCACCGCATTGAGGGGCTGAGGGACGGGCCCATGTACCGTAAAATCTTGGACGAGAACCTCCTCCCCTTAACTAGGTCACTGAAGATGGGTCATGGATGAGCCTTTAACATGACAAAGACGCAAAACATATTGCCAAGACAACCAAATAGTGGCTTAAGGAGAAGCACATTAAATGTCCTAGCCAGTCTCTAGACCCTAGTCCTATAGAACCTCTGTGAAGGAGGCTAAAACTCCAATTTGCTGAGCGACAGCCAAGAAACCTTAAAGATTGACAGAGGAGTGGACTAAATGTATCCGGACACATGTGCGAACCTGCTGACCAACTATCAGAAATGTCTGACCTCTGTGCTTGCCAACAAGGGTTTCTCCACAAAGTACAAAGTTATGTTTTGCTTGGGGATCAAATACTTATTTCACTGACTGAAATGCAAATCAATTTATAACCTTTATATAACATTTTTTTCCCCTGATTTTTTTAAATATTCTGTGTCTATCAGTTAAAATAAACCCACCATAAAAATTATAGACCCTTCATTTGTTTGTAAGTAGGCAAACTTACAAAATCAGCAGGGGATCAAATACTTATTTCCCTCACTGTAACTAGGAATTTTTAAGGACCTACTTTGGTTTATGGAGTGTCCAACAACAAGTTTATGTACATAGAAGGTGTAAAAACACTATTATTTCGTAATAATAGGCAGTTATTCTTACCTTACTTCTTGACTGACTCTCAAGTGATTCGTTCCGCGATTCATCTGTCTAATCCCCTCCTTTCCGCTAGCATAGTCTGATGTGATTGGTCAGATGGTCTAGTCTGCTGTGATTGGTCTACCGCGAATGAGGCTCACGAGCTACAGTGTTTGGGGGAGAAGAGTGAAGTTTTCGCGGGCAGTCCTAGCAATACGTAGGCGGGGACTATATGTAGTGACGTAAATCTGCGGCAGTTTGCGAATCGGACTAGGGACGACTCGTTTGCGTGATTCAGAGTCAAATCCCTTTTTTCCAAGCTAATTTGTTATTCATTCACCTTCGGATTTACAATTTGGCAGACTGCTTACTTTCAAACACGGCAACATGTAATTTTCATGATCTCATGTTATGTACTTTTTAACATAAAACTATTCTTATCCCCGGAATAAGTGCTTGTTCTTTTAACAAGAGCTAGTCTTTATTACAATTAAGGTTTAATAGAAATGACATTTTACGTGGTCTTTGTTTCAGTGTGTTAAGCTGTTTCCTTATTATGGATTTCTATGGGGAAGAGTTATCACTTTATCCGTTTAATAAAGACTCGTTCTTTTAACAGCAGCTAGTGTTTATTGCAAGGTTTGACAGAAATTTGACCTCACTTGGTCATTGTTCAGGTACGTTAAACCTCGTTAAGCGTTTTAAAAAAGTTACCCGGCTCGGCTCCTCCAGACCGCAGATTCAGGTTTACAAAGCACTTTTATCTCTGTTTCTCAGTCAATACTTGCATGTTCCCCCTTCATGAACATCAACTTTTGTTACACAATAAAAACACCTTGCGGTTTCATGGTTTGATCGATTTGAACATCAACGCAAAACGTAGGCATTTTGAGTTTGTGATAGTGAATTCCTTTGGAGAAAATCACTTGCTGCCCTCCATCTGCACTTCGCGCAGTGCCGTGACGTCATGTGCAAACAACCTATTATTGAGGTTATACTTATATCAAGAAAAAAAATCATTATTACTTTTACTGTTACTATTAATATTTATGCCGTTTTAAGATGTTTAGATGCTCTAACTGGAAAACAAGACAAAAGTATATGTACATGTATTCATTTAGCAGACACTTTGATCTAAAGCGACTTTCAAATCAAAGGGCATTTAACATTTTATCAATGTGCTAAATAAATAAAAAAGCATGTTAGGATACATATGAAGTACTATTTATTTATTTATTAACGCCATTTCAGTATCTATGGCTATATTTATGCCGGGAACCAGTCAATCCATAAATGAGTTAGTCTACAAGGTGTGGGTGGGGTTTTTTAATGTCTACATATAAAGTACTAAGTAAAGCAATAGTTCACCCAAAAATAAAAATTCTGACATCATTTGTTCACCCTTTATTTAAAACCTGTATATGACTTTCCTCTGTGGAACACAAAATAATATATTTTGAGAAATGTGTTTTGTGCCAATACAATGGAAGTTAATGGGGGCCAATGTTGTTTGGTTCCCAACATTCTTCAAAATATCTTCTTTTGTGTTCTGCAGAGGAAAGAAAGTCATACAAGTTTGTTTTGACATGGGGGTGAGTAAATGATGAAAGATGTTATGTGGCACAAGCGTGTGGTGGGACTACCTTTTTGCACTTACACAAACATGACACACTTCACTTTTAAACCCACACAAAACCTGTGCCAGTTTATACTCACCGCTGTCTCTGATTTTTCTTCCCGTGGTGGATTTACGGAGCAGGGTGCGGCCTGTGCTGAAGAGAGTGTTCAGCTCATCTAGGGGGCTGGTGAGGGATCGCCCATTGGCCGGGTTAAAGAGCAGAGGAGAGGAGGAACATGAGTGAGCTCTGCGGGGTTCTGGACGTGAGGTCTTCACGGGGGAGTAGGGAGGCTTTGCGCTACTCGGGGGCGTCTCTGTCAGACCGTGCCCGGTTTTATGAGGAACTTTGGGTGAATCTGTGCTGGCTACAGATGCTGCACGGGTGTGGGCCAGGAAGCCTGGCTCAGGGGGGAAAGGAAAATGAGAAGGGGGACGGTAGGGAGGTGGGAGTGCTGCGGGAGGTGGCGGAAGGGCAGGAGGAGTCAAGGGCGGCGTTGATTTGTCCGGCATTAAGATGGAAAGACTCGGGGATGAGTCAGCCCTTTGGCGGGCATACTGGGGTGAGAGTGGGCTGCCTCCATCTTGGCTGGTGTAATTGAGGTTGGTCTCAAACACCGGGAGCTTCTTCACCTCCAGAGGGGTGAGGGGGGACTCGTCCGAGGCGGGTGAGCAGGTTACAGGGGACGGGGGAAAGACCAACAGCGGGGGCCGGTGTGGAAGGAGATTGGGGAATGGAGCTGGAATGTCACACGTCCCATCTTTGACCGGTTGCTTTCCCAGGAGTGTGCTGGGGGGCTCCATTAGGGTCACGGGCCTCTTGGCTTCCATCACTGGGGCAGGTGGGGGAGCGAGATTGACGGCTTCGGGCATAACGACCGGAGCTGTGCCCACATCGTCAGGTGGGAAGTACTTCATTTCCTCATAAACGGCCTCACTCAGGTCTGGGCTCTGGGAGTCGGCCAAGCCGAGGGCCCGCGATGCCCCCACCATCTCAATGTACACGTCCTCCTCATCCTGACAGGGGTAAAGGCTTAGCACAGAAGAGTGAGGGCCATCCACAGACGCTGCTCGCTGGATGAGGCCCAAGTAGTGGCCCCCTCGTGCCAAACTGAACAGCTTCATGTCCGTGGGGCGTGCAGGGGAGGGTACCGAAATCTCCTCGTAGGAGCCAGTCAGTTTGGTGTTGGGGCTGCGTTTGGGTTTTGGGGGTGGGATTTTCTTCATGGTGCTATAGTCATCGCTGTGAGGGCGTGGCTTGGACAGAGCTAGATGATGGATGGTTTTGGAGAGGAGGGAAAATGCCATAAGTGGGGGCAAGATTTTTCAATTTACAATCACATTTTATTATTTTTAGTTTTAAAAGCTAAAACAGGGAACAGGAAGTGCTTCTGGACCAGTGTTGTTTTTAGTCTTGCAAAATGGTTTTTAGCTTAATTTTTTTGTAAAGGGGGTGTCCACATATTGTCAGTCATATGATGTAAATAGACACTTCAACATGATTAAACTATTACAGCATCAATACGTACGATCAGATGGAGAAAGCTGAGTTTTAGGTGGGCTTCCAGCCGGAGAGGCCTGGCCGTCAGCAGGGCTGTCTTTAGGTGCTATACTCAGCCCTGCGCTCACCGCCTCATACGAAGCGCTCAGACGTGTATTAGGGTCTCGTTTCGGTTTGGGAGGAGGTTGTTTTCGTGGCGAGGACATGCTTCCCCCACTCCCCTCTTCAATGGAGTGTGGCGCAGGCTGAAGGGCCGCTTTGATTGATGTCCCAATGTTGGAATGTACCAAGCTGTCCATTACCAGGGGGAGCGGTACAGAGCTGGAGCGGAAATGTCGGAGTGGTCGGCCTCCCCCACGGCCCGCTACATCATTAACCCTTCCGCTTTTTTCGACGACCCTAAACAAAAGAATGAACAAATTAATAATTCAATGGAGTTAAAGGATAAAACTGTTTGGGTACAGTGCTGATTCCCTCAATAGGCACATCTGGCACCCTTTTGCCCTTCCCCTCTTAAGCAAGTCACTATTCATTCATTCATACATTTATTCTTTCAGTCACTCTCTCACCATCACGCTAGAAGCAAACATATGTCTCGTCTCTGTGTATGATGGATAGTGAAGGTGCTAAGCATCTGCCAAATGTGAGAGGATCAGTCTCAACCTTCATAAAATCAATACATCGGTGTCAAGCTGTCCGCTCAGATCGGTGCAAGAACACTTCACTGCACTACACTAACTGGAATGGGTGTTGCCCTGTTTCCTAACAACAGGGTTCTTTTTTTGCTGGCTGGGTACCAGTAGTTTACATTTTTGGCCTACCGGTTTAATAATTGTTATAATGTCAGAAGATTGGATTATAATTCTCAAAAATATTACAACTAATGCTTAAATTTATACTTATTTATACTTATACTAATTGTATGTCATTTTAAAGCCTCTGAGACTGCTCAGTTTCAAATCAAAGTCTTTTTTCATGACAAAAGAAAATGCACAACAACAAATTAGAGTTACATTATCAATCTTAATGGGATAATAATGGGAACCTTTTTTAACCAAAGAGCCATTTTCCAGTTTTGGTTCATTCAAATTTGCAAAAGAGCCGTTGCAAAAACTACTATTTTATATATATATATATACACACTGTATAAATGATAACATGTTCAAGGACTGCAATACTAATAACTATATTTTGTCCACAGACCACAGTCTCACTTATGGTCCCTGTGGGGATCAATTGTTCTTTTCCTTCCATAAGATAACATGTCCACAGACAACTGAAAAACAGTGAAACAAACGAAACAGTGCATACACCTGGGGCTCCAAAAATGATTTTAAACAACTTACAGGTTTGCATTAGGCCTCCATTCAATTAAACTTCATTATATCTAACATATAACAATTTAAAAAGTGCACGTTCCTATACTGATATTCACAAAATACTGCATGTATGTCTTCTGACTTTGCATTAGGTATGTTCGTCTTCTTGAAATGCTGCAGACAGATCGGCGAAAGTCTGACATCAGAATACCGCGAGAACGTTTCGAAAGCACACGGAGCTCTGCTCTCGCGTCACTTTGATGTCATACGCCGACCTGTCTGCGCAACCTGCGCAACACCTCAAGAAAGCGAACATAACTAGCGTCTTGCTAATAACTTTGTAGTTCTGTATCATACGCCACAGAGAGCCGTAACTTAAAAAAAAGCATGATGTACGTTTTTCTAAACTCCACGCGCTCCGTAGCTTGAATCAGGGCTGCGGCCCCGAGAGAGGTTACCATAGAAACGTTGTTTGCCGTTGATTAGTGTCGTGACACTTGCGCATAGCACTGCATGCGTGTATTGGCCAGGAAAACCTGAAATATTCATAAATGTTATGTTTTTTTAACGATCAAATGTTGGTGAAGGGTAAGACACCTAACGAGCCACATGATTTTTGAAAAGAGCCACGTGTGGCTCGCGACCGCTGGGTTCCCGACCACTGGGATAATACATTAATCTAGGCCAGAAACAATTATTAACAATGTTGATTTTAAGTCTAAGCAGACTGTAATACCGTAATGTGACATCCACACTCTTGTTTGATATTTCCCCTTTGATCTGGATCTACCATCTGTTGTTCTTTCAGGAGAGGCGTTTGGGTGGTTGATGTTGAGCAAACAGGGGGTGGTGGGGGTTACAGTGACTTACCCTAAGGAGATTTCACCAGCCCGGAGTGGGGGTGGGTCTTATCTCTCTGTGATTAGCAGAATGGCAGCTCAGATTTGCCAAATCTAGATTAGCTATGAAACCCCCATCATTCAATCACCTGATCTCACCCCCATTTGTGATGCAAATTGAACGGAATGTATGTGATGAATGTGAGTGCTTGTTTTGAGGAACAATAAGCCGACCTCCTTCATAACAGCAGATGGCTGTGTGTTTAACGCTGGAGACCCGTGCTACCCAAATACACCTGTATGCATTTTTTATCGTGTGTATGTAGATACAGTTTACAATTAGTACAGTATACAGTATATGCAGTTAGTATAGTATATATTACTGTTCAAATGCATGTGGTCACGTACTAATGATCAAAAGGTCTTTTGAACCATGGTGTATGTACAAGTCTGGAAAAAATAAGAGACCACTCCAAATTTGCCTTCAGTCAGCATTTCCACATTTAACACGGCCATTCCATTCAAGTGTGTGTTGAATTCCAACAGAAACAAACCTCAGGTGTCTTAAAGTCAACCAAAAGCAAAGTGAAAGACTGAGATCATGTCAAGATGCATGATCAGGGTTATTTCATCAAGTATACTTTTTCCAAATTTGTATTAAATAGATGTAAAACTTTAGTTTAGTGTTGTTTTAAAATGAAAATTAGCTTTTTTATTTTTTATTAAAGTATTTGAGGTATATTTTCTTACCTTCTGCAAATATATGCAAATAAAATATAATTTTTATTTGGAATTAAACAGAAATTACTGTCAGAAAAAAATGTCAGAAATATACCCAAGCTGTCACTGGGACCGTACCCTTTAAAAAGGTCCTATGTTCCATTTACGTATAGATATACATTTTGTACCAATATGTACCTTAGAGGTGTGCTTTTTAATAGGGTACAACCCCAGTGACAGCTTGGGTACATTTTTGACAGTCACTACAAAAATAAAACAAAAAAATAGAAAAAAAGAAAAGATACAATATTTTTGTACAGTACCCATACAGCCGCGAAAAACCATTTAAAAATGATTTTCTGTTTTTTTCATTTACGATTTATAGGTATGTGCTTCGGTAAAATGATCATTTTTGTTTCATTCTGTAAACTACTAATAGTATTTACAACAACAATAAAAACATTGTTTCTGTTGCAGAAAATGAAAACAGGTCAAAACAACAGAAAATATATCTGTATGCTGCAAAGAAAACAAGTTTATATTCACTTTTAAGCAATACAACAGTAATATTTGTACATTTATTTAGGAAAAGTTTAACAATTCTTTTTTATGTGATACCTCGACTTTTATCACAGTTTTCATGTGCCTTGTCATGCTGTCAGTCTTTGAAATTGCTGTTGGATGACTTGCGGGCGGTTTCCCGGACAGGGATTAGACTAGTCCAAGACTGAAATAAATGTAAGAGCTGTCCAAACTGAAAACAGCTTGCACTGACATTTCTTAAAATACATGAGCGCCTTTGTGCTGTCTCAAAATGCACACAAGTGATGTTCTTTTTAAAAGGCATGTTTGTTAAATCTACTTACATTTTCAAAATAAACTAAGGCCTAGCCCTGTGTCAAACTAATCCCAGTCCGGGAAACCGCCCCTTTATGTCACTCATGAGGTTTAATTCGTTGAAATTTAACAGACACTGGACTGAAATGGCTGAATAAATAAAAACTTGGAATGATCTCTTAATTTATGTATAAATTCTCCAATGTTAAAACACTGCTTTTTTGGATAACAGCAATATTACTCATTGAAAAAAGACTTGTGCCTATAAACCGTGTTTTAAAATGAAAAAATCTGACCATGAATTTTTGGTTTTCCATCTACTCAATACACATGCATGTATGTACCACTAAAATGATCTACAACTGACTTTAGATCAGTCTTCCTATCTGCTTAGTTCTTGCAACGCTTACATCATCACGTAAAGTGCAATTGCTTCTGACATCAGTGACAAACGGAGACATTGTGTTCCCATTTTGTTTGCACTGCAAAGAACAAGGGGAACTAATAAAAGCCATGAATTTTTATAGCTTCTCTGAACCCAAGTGGAAAAAGGACATTTTGGAGTGTCTACTATAATCAGACACGCCAATATAATTCAGACTGCTAGAGTGTCTGATATAATCCTTCAAGAGGACATAGTATGTAGTGTAGACAGATCTGTGCTGACCCGTCTGATTGAATTTCAGCAAGAAACAAGATTTCTTAATAATGAACCTCTAAAGGAAACAAAACTGAACATGATTATCTTGTTATTCACAGAATTTCAGAATTAAATTCAATAAATGCCTTACCTTACATCTAGAAACCAGATTTGATTATTTACATACTCATTCATATGTGTATTATTCTGTATGCTTTCTTATTTACATATTCATTCAGCTAACATTTTTAGAAATTCCTGTTGTGTTGTGCAGTATGTATTTGCTGTAAATACATTTATATTCCGTCATGTACAAGCTGAGTTTTACCTCTTGGGCGAGTCTTCCTCTTTCCCAACGGGTTCGGGGCGCTCGCCCAGCGGCGGTGCGCTGATGTGACCCCGCAGGCGATCGTTCTCCCGAGCGATATCAGCTGCGTTCTGGATGACCAGGCTGTCGTAAACATGCATGCCCGAGTCTTCCGCCCCCTGCAGGAACCTTTGCCCGCTGCACTTCTCCTGTTGCCGAGAGGTGAGCCTGCGACGGGCATGCTGCCTGGCCAACCAGCCACGAACCACTAAATCACACACATGCGTTAGCACAATAAAATAGTGACAGACTGTGACATACTGTGTGATGGTCAACTTACCTTTCTGACACATGATGATCTTCCTTTGGAGTTGATGGCAGCGATCGTTTAGGTGATCGGCCTCCCAGTATCTCAAGAAAACCTTACTGTTGCCCATCTGAGCGGGTGAGAAAGATAATAAGACAGAGGAACAGAGAAAAGGATGTAACAGGTTTTGTTTGTTGTAATTTGCATAATAATAATAATAATACAACTGCACAGAAGACGATTTTTAAGTAAATTGCTGTTTTTAAGAAGGGTCTTGTATCAAACGGAAGGGGTTTATTCTGCAATAACAGCCGGCTGTCTGTACATTATCCCGCTTATTACGGCTACTCACCTCATAAGGAAGTTATTCAATATGAAATATTGATTTGAAATATTTGACTAGCTCATTTTTAACCAATGGAGACCTTCCGGGAGGAAAACCTATTTACTTTTGCTTTTAAGGTACATGTAAGACACAAAGTTTTTTTCACGACGATTTGGTTTAATCATTCCTAAATATAATATCATATATGTTAATAAAAGACATACGTATATATATATACAGTATATATATATATATATATATATATATAATTTTTGTGTAATATTAAACTGTGTCTGTCAAAATGATTTGCAGCATCCGGATAACCATGTGTTATTAGTTTTGAGCGGTTGTTATCTGGGAATATCAGACCTTGGAATGTAGCCATCGACCAATCAAAATGAAGTATTCCAGAGTGGCATGTAATAACAATTTGAATGCTAAGCTAATGCCGTAATACTTTAAAGGTGCAATCTGTAACTTTTGCTTCTACGTCGCCATGTTTAAAACCTAAAATTGCAGGTTAATTTACATAGTTTACATGAGCTGAAGTCAAATGACGTCAAACTGACATTTCCCGCTAAATTATACTCAATAATAAAATCTAAATGAATCACTATTATAAGATTACAGTAGTTGTAAATTGGGGTAAGGAGGAGTATTTGAATGCACTTGCTCAAAAACAGATTTTTTTAACCAAACAAATGATGGATTTTACCTCTGATAAGCTTAAATACAGACTGGATATCAACGAATACGGAGTAGTCGATTTTTATTACAACTAACAGATAATTGTCAGTGTTACATAAAATGTTTTATAAACATGCATCATTGTCCAGATTAAACTTCCTGGAAAGCTTTTTGAAATTATACTACAAAAGATACACACCATTCCTTTTCAGAAGGTAGAAAGGTATTGTGGGACACACCGATTGGCCCATCCCTGTTTGTAATCATCTTTTATGTTCTTTATGTTGTAGAGAGCGTTTTATTAGACAATATTAGCGAGTGAAGTCATCAATATTTTGAATAATTTCCCCAAAGGAAAAGGCTGAAAAGTTGAACTGCGCTTTTTGTGAACTGTTACGTAAACACACCAGTATATAGATACAGACGGACATGGACTAATGCACAAAACTCTCATTTTGATTTTACAAGGTCTTTAAGATACTGCCTCCGCAGTCAGTTTACTATGTTTTGCAACAGAGCAAATCTGTCCCTTTACGATGTTTCCGAAAGCTTTGAAGATGCCTATGCTAGCTCACCTGCCAGCCCCGGAGTTTACAATGCTGCAGAATGTGCCGGCACTTCTCCTCTGCACACATCTTCTTCTTTTCCGTGAGGATGGTGTCCACCAGCTCTCTGTATCTACAACACAAACCCACAGAACAGCAATGTCATACACATCTTAATGCGTTAGAGCTTGATGGCCACTAATTTCTGTTTAGGAATGTTGCCTGCATGAACCGAAGACAAGCCACCTACGCCAACCTACTTGTTCGCGTTGTGGGATTTTTCAACACAATAACCATGTGAGGCAGCCGAACTGAATGCCACATGCACAACTCTACAAAGAATCTTCCAGAGTGATAATACACAAGTAAATGCCCGTGCCTCCATTGGTGGGAAAACCCAATGAGAGGGTCAAAGGGTTTGAAGAATCTGTGTGACTTCTCAGCATCTGCTGGGGTGGGTTGGCAAAGCAACCATTCACAGAGAAAGGTCAAACTTGGAGAGCTCTTCAGCATTGTTCAGGATTGGAGGGATCAAGCATCTGTGGCACGCAGGGTAAGCCGCAGACACGCCCATCAAACACGTGTGTTTGTGTTTGCGCATTTGGATTATGCATTATGAACATCTGGCGCGAGCGTCTTCTATTTAACAGAAAATGATTTTGAGAGAATTCACAAAGAAACAACCCGTGCATGCATGATGCATACTAATGTCTGCGACTAATATGTAAATGCAAGCATTGGTGCTTTCTGACCTCATAACAACATCGACAATTGTGATCTTACATATAGACGGGTACATTCATTCATGAAAATCACAGCGTACGCAATAACGAAAGCAGACAGGCTTGTTTTGCGGATGAATGGAAAGGCCAGCACGCATTAACTGACCCCTGCATGGTAAATTTGTTCAAGTATGCATGTGAGCCGACTCTTCAATAGTCAGTGTGCTTCTCTTCGGAGACGCAGAGTATAAGACTGGAGTGACAGCGTTTCACAAAGACTTTTGTGTTCTGTATAGTTTGTGTATAAGTGGAGGAACGAGGCAACAGAAGAATAGCAAATGTTGTGAATAAAGCTCGACATCGCCAGGTTCTTGTTTGTAAATGATTATGCATAGGTCCCTTCACCTGTACTGCTTTCTGTGAGTGTTTACAGAAATGTTTGAGCGTGGTAAGTTGTTTCGCGCAATTGTGGCATGTGTAAATGTTACTATGACATCTCTGGAAATAACCCTTTTCATAAATACACCTTGTTTCTGGTCGGATTCTTCTTCTTAAATGTAAAGATAAAACGTCTGCTTAATTTCTGAATCTATCAAGTGTTCACTGAAATACCCCATGGAGTTTTGCACGCGTTCTGTAATTGTTTTGATACAATATGCATGCGGGCAAATATTGCTGTTTATTAATTATATGCGTTGACATATGAATACATATAAAGAACTATGATGAAATTCTTCAATAAACTAATTTTGTTCATTTTAACAAGATTATAACTATATATGTAGAATGAAAAACCTGAATTTTCATGCAAAATTATATTATTATATATTATATAATAATTATTCCCACAAGCTGTGTTAATAGTGCCTGGCCCGAAGTTAACTTCCGGTCTGTGTTTGATTATAAAATAACAATTGATTTTATAAATATTCATATTTTATGGTATATTAATTGCAATTAATTAAATTAAACTACTCAACAGTTATTGATTGACTACCGGAAGTTAAGTTTGGGCCACATCATGTTTGTATTGCTGTAAATTCCTGAACACATGTATTCATTACACAGAACAAATTAAATCATTTCATCTTTTATTTAAATATAAAATATCAACAGGAGTTTTGGAGAGATTGCATGTTTCAATGATGCTTTTTTAGTGTTTTTGCTCATGTTCTGTATACTGTTTAATCCTATTTGAAATAACGTTTTTGATTTTTCACTTATGCGTGATTGTTGGGTCTGTGTAGTCAATAAGAATATGATGCGTACAACATTTTAATGTACTCTATAAATAGACACTAATAATAAAAATACATGTCATGCCAGATGCACTATTGATAATAAACAGAATAAAATAATTATAATAATAACAATTATAAAGTTTAAAATACCCCAGAAGTCAATTTTAGAGGGCATGTATCTGTTGTTGTATCCATGTATCGGGTATCCTGTATCTGACAATTTTAATGAACAATTGTATTTTTATTATCCAATAAAAAAGATGAATAAATGCTTTAAAATATTATATATTATATAATATATATATTTCAAGTTAAATAATAGAATACCTACTGTTAACAAATGGAACCTTATTACAACTGTATACCACTTAAAGCCGTGCCATTAAATTAAATCTTCTGTTTTGTAGCCATTTTTTGTCGTACATTCTATTCCCTTATACATGCAGACACCTTGAACAAAAAGCTCCTCGTTGCAGGCAACAATTACACAACTCCACTCACAGACTCTGGTGGACCAATACAGATGCAGAAGCACATGGTGAACAGATGGATGGGTGGGAGCAACCAAGAAAGGTCTTATGCAGTGGGGCGGCGGAGGGGGATCTCCTCCGTGTGTTGGGTGAAACACTGGCTTAAACCTGAAGCCAAATTAACTCAGCAGTTCCCTTTCAACGTGATTTACAGCAGCCCAGCAGTTCTGAACTTCCCCTAACCCCCCCTTCTGTATGGTAATGTCCGCTGACCAAGACCAACAGCATCCCGCAGGAGTCGTAAACCATAAAAGGAGCCAGGGGAGACCCAGGACCTCTTGTATATGAATATGAAAATTATCGATGCCCTCAGAGTTTGTGGGGCCTTTGGGGATTGAGTCATATGAACTCTAAAGGGCCGAACTGCCTGGCAGTTAAGCTCCAAATTGGGGTTATGGAAGGGGGAAAATCAGCCAACGTCGCCCCACAATAAAACAGAAGGACGACGACAGACCATCATATCTTATCTTGAGTATCATTATAACATTAAAGAACCACTGACGGCATTTCTGCTGTCAAAAAACAGGCAGACGATGAAGAGCGTAGACTGTGTTTGTGTGTATGAGCATGCATATTAATGTAGTGCAAGTCAATGTGCTATGGCTTTCACAAAAGCAAAGCTTTAGCCCCTCCCCTTGAAATTAGAACTGTATGCGTGTGCGTAAGAGAGAGAAAGAGAAAACGAGAGAAAGCAGGGATGTGGTCTTATGTAAATCAGTTTATTATTGCAGGGTTTCCTGTTCTCAGCTGTTATCCATTAAGCCACTCACTAGGTGAAAGTAAATAAATATCACATGATCTGCGAGTTCGAAGTGTTTATGCAGTACAAATAAACTGGATGAAATGAGCGGTGGCAAATGACACTCTCCATGAACAGAGTAGCAAAAAAGAGCTTGAAACAGCAAGGTAACTGGGATACAAATTTAGCAAATATAATGGTTCACTAAACATAACACATGGGAAAGGTCCAATGAACCTGAACCTGCAGTGGTGAGGTTGCGAATTGCAAAACCAACAGCTCACTCCCCCTCCCCCCCCCCCCTTTCGAAGCACTACGGTGGCTCTCACAGGACAAAGATGCTGTCACGTTTTCGCTTCTTTGGCGAAGAAGATAACCTATTTACGAAATGCGTTCTGTAGAGCAGTTTGTCCGTTCAGGGCTACTGTAGAAACAACATGGCGAATTCCATGTAAGGGGACCCGCTGTTTATGTGTACAGAAATAGCTCATGCTAAGGTAATAAAAACATAACGCTTCATTATGTAAGGTCGTTATACACCTCTGAAGACATAGTTATGTATATTCTATTGCATTTCTGTCAATAGATCCTCCAAAAAAGTACACATTGGACCTTTAAGAGTTTCAATTTAATGCACTTTTTATTTTCACATTTTATACAAAGACTGCTGTCAATCCCATACAGTGACAGTTTGTGCCGTAATGTAATACATGAAGTACATCCTGACTGTTAAAATCAGTATATTGCATACTACTCATTTAGCATACTATATAATAAGGAAATTTGTACATGTGGATGCGGGCGGTGGCTGTTCCTGGTCACATGACTATAAAAGATTTAGGACTTTTTTTATTAGTGCTTATAATTTAAACTTTAGAAAAATTGCTGGAATAAAAAATGCTACAAAAATTGCTGGAAGAATTGATTTCTATGGTTATATGTGTATGTGTTATAATTGTGCAGTTTTTAATGGATTTAATTGCTATTATCTAAAATTTGGTTGAAATGAAAAAAAAAAGATTAATGAATATATCAAAGGCCAAAAAATAACGAGCTATAAAACTTTCTTGTGACATCTTGGCAATTCCATGCAAATGTCATCCCTATTATTGCTTCTTTAACAATTGATTCACATAAATCCAAGTATGTTTTAAAACAGAAAACTCTATCACTCTATACATCTTATATATAATAATATATCTTATATTATATATTAAAATATCACTCTTAAAAGTGATATTTTTCTGATATCTGGACGTTTAGGAAAATATAAACAGATGATTCAATCGATTGGTAATAAATACATTCTCTGAGAATTTATATTCAGGTTTTGACTGGCAAATGTCACATCCATTATGCTGGAATCTGTTTTTGAACCAGTAAATCAACAGACAGCATATACTGTAACTTATTACTTAAGAGAAGGTGAACAACGCTGGCATTTTGAAAACCAGAATGTGTCTGGGACATGAAATTCTAACGTCCCAAAGAAAACAGGATTTGCATTACGCATTCTTATATAGACAGCGATTAAGATGCAAAAGCTCACGTGCACACATATATGAGCAGCTTGACTTTCATAAAGAGCGTACACACATAATGTTGGCGATGCGTCACCCATGAAAATTGACCTCTGTATCAGCCAACCTCCCGCTCGAAAAGCCTAAAATTTCCATCACAATCGTCTGGCCTCTCTGCTGCCCTGTCTGGCCCGCCGCAGTCTCATTGTGATGTTAACGCACGTTGTACACACTGGAACGAAAACAAACCCTGCACATGGCACCACGTCACCCAGTGAGGCATTCGCAGGGAAACACAACGCATCACGAGAAGGTCTCTCTGCCGCTATACGTTATGTAAATAAAGGGAAGGCATATGTCATGACCTGACAGGTTCTGTTAACTACCTCATTTTACATAGTCAAAACATGATTCGATATCACATGAGAATCTGTGCCATTTTATCCCGCAGTCTAAACACACAAATGTCACAAACCAGTCTGGGCCATTTAATCCCACATCAACACGAGCTACAGTCTACAAGCTAAAATGTTTTATGAGGATAAAGTGTCCTGCTCTCTCTCTCTTTCTTCCAGTCTTGCTCTCTCTTTCTGAAAGATTCATGATGTTTACAGCAGAGTAGTGGAAACTTTCAGTGTCATGTGACCAGCAGTGTCCCGATTCATTATCACGCTGGAATGTTACCGTAATCCTTTTATCCCATACACGGAGAAATAAAGAGAACGGTGTGCTCTAATGAAAGAAGCACGTTGAATTACATCGCTTAGAAGAACAGCGGGGAGGAGATTAGATGATCAGACCCCGGAGTAAATCTGAAAGCAGAAAAACGACGAAAACACAACTGACAGCAGAGCTGGAAAAAGCAAAAATGACTATGAAGTGTAAACAAGAGCTGTTGTTGTACGCTACAAATAATAATGTTTTAAACAGAATTTCGGTCGAAAACATCTATGCATCTTAAAGAAAAATGTCCTTGAAATGAGAAAAATAAATTGGATTTAGACTACAACAATGTTATTTTAACGAGAGTTCATTCAAAAATAAAAAATCTGTCATCATTTATTCCCCTTCACGTATAGTTCAAAACCTGTAAATGAGTCTTTCTTCTGTGGAACACAGAAGGAGATGTTTTGAGAAATGTCCCAGTGGTTTTGTGTTCATACAGTTCAAGTCAATGTGGTCCATTGGTTGTTTGGTTATCAACATTCTTCAAAAAATCTTTTGTGTTCAGTAGAAGAAAGAAAGTCATACAGGTTTGAAATGACAAGACGGTGAGTAAACGATGACAGATTTTTCATTTTTGGGTGAATTACTCATTTTATTTTTATCTGTGAATTGTATAAATATAACTGAATTCATATTTACCTACATATTGTATGTTACTTTGGTGAGAAATGAAAAGCATTTCTTGCCAGTGCCCAGGAAATACAAATGAAATGTAATTGCTGAATCGAACTAAATCAACTAAATTCAAATAACACAAGGAGAAATGAGTAAAAATGCCAAAACTACAATGTAACCCAGGTTTAAACATCAGACAGAGATGAAGCTGAAAGGAGTTATAGAAGAGAAGGTGTCAGAGATGGAGTGAGGACTTTATAAGCCTCTCCGGCACTGTGTGAAATGAGCAGGAACACTATGCCGAGGACCCGTTCTGTTCTGGGAGTGTCAGTGTGACATGAAGAAGAGGCGCCATGATCCAGAGGAAGATGAACCCGAAGTCACGCTGAACCTCTCTGTCTGACAGAAGGAACAGCCTGCTCCCCTTTCGTACTGCCTCACGCTTTTATCTCCCACTTTCACATTCTGAGAAGCACGGGCAAGATTTCTTGAAATTACATCCTGCCCCCTTTCTCAATCCAATTTCCAATCTTTCCCGCCGCACCGTCTCCTCGATGCGTTATCCCATTTCTCTTTGTTCCAGTCATGAGAAGTTGAGCTAAGATCAGAGTGACCTATCCGAGAGCACTTCATGCTCTCCAAAACTGCCCCATTATCACCCCTTCAGAAAAATAGGTGCGCAAAAATACAGTTCTCACAATCGCCATTAAAGGGATATTTCAGCCAATGTTTTACTCACCCTCAAGGCATCCTAACTGAATATGACTTTATTCTTGAAGAATAATGCAGTCGGAGTTATATTACCACGCATCTTTTTACTTCCAAGCGGTAGAATGGGAGTGAACGGTGGGCAATTTTTTGAAGCTCCAAAAAGTGCATGCGTCGATCAAAGAACGGCTCGACTTGGAAAATGTTGGAAATGTTGCTTCTTGGCTGGAATATCCCTTTAAGTCACACCCGGAGATGCAATTCTCAACACCTGCGCACACACGCCATATACAGTTGTGTATCACCTCGGCTGAACCGAAAGCCCATCTCCAACTCGTAGTGCAGACTAGAGTCGGCTGACACACATCAGCATCTGAGAAAGTGCACTTACGATATATTTCCCCCGGAAAGCCACTTTACCTTATTTGACCGGGCTGCTGAAATGGATTGAGACATTGAGGTAAACACCTTGTGCTCCTTAGCAGAAAGAAACATAATGCAGTATACAACCGCATAGAGTTTAACAGATGCCTTACCCCAGTCCGTGTTAGTCGGGATTGACTGTATATGAAAACGGAACGTTGTGTGGGAAAACGCTGTGAATCGAGTAGTAGGGGTACAGAAATATAATGTAACGTATTTGGAGTTCTCTCAAAGGACTTGTGCCTTTATTTGTTTACAGTAACGGGACAGTCTGTAAGCCATTTTTGGAATGTGCCATGCAATCGGTTTACCCACTGAGGGGTTGATATAAGATCTCACCTGCTCAGGAAGTTTGCGAAAGATAGTCGGACCGGGTATCCGTAGCGGATCATGCGGACCATCTCCAGAACCCCCACATACTGGAGCTGAGATGAGACGTGGAAGCTGTCAAAGACATCAGGCTTTCCGATGGTGTTAGGCCTCACGCACTGAACGAAATGGGGTGTGCAGGCTTGCAGTTTACTGGTGATCTCGGATAGAGAGTTCTGGAAAGAAAAAGGCAGGAAGATAATAGACGGTGAGCACTGTTTGCATAATGTTATGTTTAAGTACTTCAGTATGTCTCGATGACTTTGTTTGCTTCCATTTTTGTAGCAACATGAGTCACCGTGCAGCCTCCTCTTACCATCTGTCACCGCTCAGGAGCAGGTCCAGACGGAAGCTGATTTTTTAAATACGTTTAAAAAAAATAGTAAACCCAAAAACATTATTTTTATTTACTCATTCCATTTTTATATGTACCAATATGTTATTTGAAAAAGCTTTATATCTGTGGGTTGCAAAAACAGAAATGTTGAGAAAGAGTAGCCAGTCTTCTTTATAATGAATGTTAACGGGGGATGAGCCTGTCAACCTACCAAATGACAAAAAATCATATGTTTCAAAACATAGTCCATATGAATTATGTATACTTAAAAATTGATACATCATTATACTTGAATCAAAATCTGTTGCCATATTACCCAATTATATGGAGTTATAACGGACTTTATGGTATCATTTTGAAGAGTAAAGAGACCCCCCCCCAAAATTTTGGTCATCATTTACTCACTCTCATGTCATTTCAAATCTGTTTGACTTCTTTTTACTGCAGAACACAATAGAAGATATTCTGAAGAATGCTGGTAACCCAAAACATTGGCCCCTATTAACTTCCACTGTATGCACACAAAATGGAGTCATTTCTCAAAATATCTTCTTTTGTGTTCCACTGAAGAAAGAGTCATTTACAGGTTTTGATCTACGCGAGGGTGAATAAATGATGACAGAATTCTTATTGGGGAAATTATCGCTTTAACGGTCTCAATTATCTTTCATCACTGTGCAGTATAAGAATACAACACATTCTTCATAAATTCGTTTTTAAAGAGACACAAAACCTACTATTGAACTATTCCGTTAATGATTATCTGAAAAAGAAAAGCCATACAGCTTTGTAATAATATGACAATGAGTAAATAATGACTAAAGTGGGCGAACTATTCATTTATACAGTTGATGGTAATAAACTCTTCTTGATAGTTAAACCCCTTATGAAATTAGTCAGAATAATTGTTCCTTTCTGTAGAGACTAAAAGCCAAAGACTTGCTTTTGAGACACAGAACAAAACAAAAAAAAGGCTGGCACTCTACTGATGATGTCAAAACACCGAAAGAGCAGAGACTTATGGGTCTGAGTCAGCACGACCTCCAGTGTGCCCGTCATTGTCATGTGACATTTCTCCTGACGCCAGCCAATAAAAGAGTGATGGGGAGACGCGGCGGCGGGCCATTACACACACAATCAGCTATTCAAAGGACTAAAGTAAAAAAGCTGCCAGTTACGACTGTTCCATCTTTCCGTGAGGGCAAACGCTAATGAAAAACACATTAGACCTGATGTTATTTATTATTGTGAAGAAGGATTTCTGTTCTCTTCTGCTGTTCCCTTCTGGGAGCTATTTAGTTGCGGATAAATAATGCGTGTGTTTGTGTTTGTGCGGACGGTGTGCATTGAACGTTCTTTGTGATGTAATCGGCTTCATGCCCAGCACAGAGAGGACAGATTAGAGAGGAACACAGTGTGCTTTTCCCCACAAACCCTTGCAGTAGTCTTTCCATCTTCTCGCACAAACACAGAAACGGGGTCTGAAATCAGGTCGTGGTGCAGGCGTGCACATATGGTGCTCATACGTGAAGCTGCATGCCTCTGCAATGAGAACGAGGTCGCGATGCAGGTCTGTATGCAAGAATGTGACGCTATTTGATGAGGTGGGCGTGCTTGCAAGGGGCTCTTCGCATTGGTGGAAGGAGAGCTGTGCGTGTGCTTTATGTTGACATCAGCGGGGATGGCATATGAGAACCGGTTCTTCTTCATAACCGATTCAAAAATACCAGAGTCAAATTGAATTTTGGTTTCGAAAAGTGGATTCAAAATATTTTTTATTGAATGTTCTAGCCTGAATTGAATAAAAAACATGCACAAAACTGGCGTATTTATTGATTTGTTAATAAATGTTATATTAATACATTAATATGAAATTATTCTTATTAATATATATTTTTTCTAAAGTAGACATTAAAGACTTGTACACACCGGGACGATAATCGCACGCGCTTATCGCCAACGTTTTTCGGCGTTCATACCCAAACGATTTTCACTGCCGATAAGTCGAGTGAACGTGCAAATGAACTCCCTGACATACATGGCGCTCAAAGGGGTGGTGCAACGGTGTGTCATGCATTCTGAATTCTTTACAATGTTAAACGTGCTGACTTTTCATGCTTAACATGGTCAACTTGTCAAAAAACGAGTTGGGCGTATTACGTAGTATTTCTGTGCTCGATACACTCCCCCAGCGATCGTACAGGTTTCGGAAAGTTTTTTTCAAACACATAAAACTGTTTCGTAACAATTTTTCTTAGTCCCTTATTGGACAATCCTCCCGGAAAAGCACGCGGCATGCCCACGCGGCAGCAAGGAGAGCAGGAGAAGGAGCGTGCGCAGACGTCACTTTCACTTGTGTGCAGGAGAGAGAGAGAGAGAGAGAGAGAGAGAGCATACGTTCGTGAAGTTCAGGTGTTTGTTTGTTCACTGCATTTGGGTGATGAATGTTATATAAACGGTGGATATAACGCTGGATTTGGAGATCGTTTGAAACTGATATATGGAGCCGTCCCAGCGCTAAAAGATGCCGGACATGAACCGCATGCGGTGAGTGAAACTGATGTCTGTGTTTTGTTGGCAATGGGTGCGCACGTGCTTTAGTTCAGCCTACCCCTCCCCCCCGCACGCACCGTATGCTTTCGGAAAATATCTATCTTTTATAAATGTGATCAAACTAAACACTCTTCGAAGATACGAAGTATGCAATACTACTCTATAGGTACTCAAGATTAATATGAGATTGGCAGAAACCGCGTGTGTTAGGGCCGCTTTAAAGAAGAATTCATCTTGCTTCCTCTTCGTCAATGTGTGATCGGCAAGACTTGTGCTTGAGCGCCACCAAGTCGTGTTTTACTGTAACTTTAGCAGCTCCAGGCACGTGAACAAAAGCGGCAATCTCATTGGTCGGCCAGTTTTTAACGTGGCGCGTCAAACCAAAAAAAACGAGCCCGAGGTGTTTTTTGTAAATGACGCTTTTACACCTGCCGTTTTGCACGTCGGTGTGCACACTCGCATTGGCGCCCTTTGTTTAGTCACGAGGCGTTAAACATCGACGATAAACACGTGCGATTATCTACCCGGTGTGGACAAGCCGAGTAGTTCACCCAAAAATGTTATTTATTATCCTCTTGTTGATCCAACCCCATATAAAAAAAAATTCAGCAAAAAAAAAAAAAATTTTATTTCAGCAAAGCAATAAGCTCCAAGAAAGGCATACAACCTGTGCACTACATTTTAAGTCTTTTGAAACGCAAGAAAATGCAAACGCAAATGAGATTTGTTAGCTTTTATTTTATGGAGCACACGTTTGAATCGAGTAAATGATGACAGTACCATTTTCTGTGATCTAACCATTCAAGAGAATTGTGATAGGTGGATGTGTGATTTTCTAGTTCATAATACTGGCTTAAATACTGACCATTCTTAAATGAAAGATGTTTCATCAAAACAAACCCATCTGCCATCAGACAAACAGTCCCATTAGCTGAACCTATTTTGCTGTGTCGGGATGTGAAGAAACAAACAGAACAGCGTTCACACAGCCATAGTGTTAACAATCTTCAAGGGAACCAAGTGCTATCCAAAACCATGCCCTCATTCTTCATCCACCCTAATCACCGAGACATCAGCAGGCCAAAATCTTTTCTGCCCACAAACCACACTGGGCCAAAGAGGCCAGCAGAACAAAAGAGCACTTCTTCTGAAGCCTGTTCTTTAAACCATAAACACATGGGCTTATAAGGCAAGAGCTACCAAAAAAACCACCATCATTTACTCTCTCGTACGCTTCTTGTTTATTGTTTCTTCTGTAGTGACGTTTAGTTAAAAGACCCACGGAAATCAATAAAATTGAATGGTATTGACATGATCATTGATTTCAGAGTGAATAATGACATAAATTATGGCCTTATCGTCATACAAAGTAACTCTGAGGGCACACGTTGAGAAGACCTGGATTAAACCTCTGAAGGCATAACACTGAATCCATACGTTTCGGTTTAATAACAACTAAAATATTTGAATAACTTCATTTGTTTCACAGTGGAACACCATTAGGGCAAGTAAACGGTCATATTTTGGGGTAAACTCTTTAAGACGTTTCTATGGCACTTTTATTTTGTTGTTGTTTTTGTTGAGTGTTTTTTTAAGCCTGATGACATCACAGCATCCAAATAGGTCAGGTCACATCGAGTCAGGTCAGGTTTTGGAGTTTTCATGTGTCTGTGTACTCACCCTCAGCTGAACTGCCACAGTAACCGGTCCACAGCGCTCCAGCTTCTGGAGGAAGGACGTCGCTCCCTTCTTCTTCAGGAGCTACACGGAACCAAATAAAAACACAGCACACTTTTAGACACCCGAGCATTTCCATAAATTGTGTCTTATGTACTGCAAGGACGCTCGATTGTACATGTGCGTTTACCATACAGTGACACCAAAAAGAATTTGACTCCGTCTCAGAATTTTGTAAGATTCTGTTCAAAACTTTCAAACCCACATGTATTTTATAAACTTATAAAATAACCTAGAAATAAGTAAAGCCTGTAAGCTTGTCTGTTGTCGTGATCGGCCAGTAGTGTTTTAAGACAGGGCTTAGCAAAGGGCCAATTAAACCACAATGAACAAAGTATGAATGCCATCGCATAGATAAGGAAACATTACTAAGTGCAGGATCCTTGCAACGTAAAGCTATCCATTTTTTGTCTGGCTTAAGTTCCCCAAAACACTTTGTGCCAACAGCATGAATAAAGCAGAGAATGAAAAGGATGAGCTGTACTGCACATGTGCCTATTCATATCCCCACGCCTTTAAAAGATGATGTTGGCATAGCAACCGAGTTGTAGAAGAGCTATGAATGAATCATTCAACACACACACCCACACACACACACACACTTTTGATTTTACATAAACGCAGTTTTCTGTATTTTCTGTAATGCGCTATTTCTATTCATGGCGGAAGTGTGTATGCGCCATTCTTTATTAAAAAATCAGACCCTCCTCACTGGTTATCTTCATTTGCTCTCTATACTTTAGAATCATGTCATTTGGGGGAAATTGAGTTTAGATGGCTTAATGGATCTAGGTCAACATAAAGGCATTCATTTCACCAAGGTGACTCAGGATCTGGAAAGTTTCTGAGATCATAGTTCTGCTATATCAGCAACATCATGATTTTTAGCACTGAAGAGAGTCGATTCTGGGAACTGGAGTCATTCTGGATTACAGTAACAGAAAAATATCACAGGACGTATGTCTGATTCTGTGTCTGTATTGCATTTGATTATCTGATTCATACAGTAACCGGTGAGAACTCAAGCTTAAAGCAGCAGTTTATTGGGACGTGTGTTTGAAATTGAATTCTTACCGCTTCAGTCTACGACCGCAACATATAGAGCTTGAGGTTGGCTGAGTGATGATATACATTATGGTCTATCCTCTTGTAATTCAATTTAGAACAATCAACAGATTCAATAAACTGATGATATAGTTTCTGCACGCTGCTTTTACAACTTTCAAATAGTTTGGAGCCACACACATTTGCAGCGACGCTTCCTTCAGAACTTCCATACCTCTTTATTGTTTTGTAAAAAAGCCTTTTCTTTTCTCTCTCCTGTTTGTATGTTTATGGGCGAAAGAAACAAAATATGTAAGATTGCAATAGATCTTTAATCTCTGTGTTTCAATAAAACTTATTGGGAAAAAATATCAATAAAAAAGCACTGTGATGGTGTCCATAATGGTAATATAATGTAACTAAATTGTTAATATTTATACATCACTTTTTTATTACCAAGATAAACCAAGGTATTACAAAGTTCCAAAAAAGTTTTTTTTTATATTTGAATGCTGCATTTTCAAACCTCTCAGCATATTTATGCAATACTGTGCTGTTTTGATGACCATTCCTTTTTTTTCATTTTTTAAACAGTGATATCATTATACAAACAGGACAGGACATAAAAACAACACATGACTGTACTGAACAAATCTGGTATTTAAACTGGTATTTGAAACGTTAAAAATGTGCAATATGCTTTTCTTAAGGCAAACAGATGTTCTGATGGAATAATATAATAATAAATGGAAAGACGTTGATGACACGGCTTAGTCATGTAGCAACTCAGTAGGAAAAAAAATTGTGGCATTTCGCAGTAAAGGCCTGTTTTACATCAAAATATCTTTGGGATGCCCCAATTCCCAGAAAAAGAGGAAATTCTTGACCATGACCACAGCACCAAATCTTCTCATTTTCAGGACACAATAAAAAGAAGACGCCCAAATAAAACAAAATCATGTTTATCCCATTCTCTCATCAAAGGTCAAACTGAACCAACCAAACCGCTCATCTGTGTTTTTTCCTTCAAACCGCAGCAGAATTTCATAATCTTACTTCATATTACTGTCTCGGTCACTCAAGGGGAATCAAACAAGCGCTTATGTAAGCAGGGAACTGTGGGCCTGGTCCTCATGATGTGGGCAACCAGGGGTGCCAGCGGCTCATGTTCTGTGCGGCTTACATAAGACCGAGCTTGTTAGACAGCTCGCACACACACACACATCTGGTTTATTATCTCTGTGGGGACAGTCCATAGGCGTAATGTTTTTTATACTATACAAACTGTATATTTTATCCCCTACCCCAAACCTAAAGATCATAGAAAACTTTTTGCATTTTTAGATTTTTAAAAAAATATTGTTCTTTACGATTGATAAGCTTTTTTTCCCCGAGTCAAACGAGTCCTCATGTGTTGGTGTGCATTCAGGTTTAGGTCCCCACCAGGATATAAAGTCCACACACACACACCCCTCCCTGACCTAGATATACAGAAGCAGTGTTGGGGAAGTTACTTTGAAAAAGTAATTAATTACTAGTTACTAATTACACATTCGATAATGTAATTAGATTACTGTACAAGTTACTCTCTTCAAAAAGTATTTAATTACTTATTACTAATTACATTCTATATCCAACATCAACCTTAATGAGTTAAGTGATTCAAGGATAGACATGAAACGGCTCTTTTAATTTATTCAAATAAATAATATAAAACTACATAAAGTATTATTATTAATTACAAATGTGAGAATTATACATTAAAGCACGCATTTTAAAGTTAGACTTTGAATTTTGATGTAAATTCCTCTTCTGCACACACACATATTACACAAAGTATTTAGTTTAATTACATCAGAAGTAACTAATTAAATTACAGAAAAATAAGAGTAATCCCTTACTTTACTTTTTCAAGGGAAAAGTAATTAAATTACAGTAACTAATTACTTAGTAACTAGTTACACCCAACACTGTACAGAAGAGATGGAAGGGAGAGATGAGAAATAAGGCATAGAGAGGCACTTTATCGGGAAAGAAGTGCTCAAAGTTCACTGATAAAAATGAAGCATTGGGTGAATAAAAAAAGGAAAAAAACGAATCCATTTAAGTAACACCTTCAAGTTTTCCTCAAGAAAATTAAGTGTTTTTCTCAAACCAATACAGTTTTTAAGCACATTTTACTTCCTAAATGCTATTTACCGCGACTCAAAACATTTCTCTTTTTTCATTTAGCATTAATGTAAATGATTAATAAAGTGATAATTCACCGAAACATAAAAAATGTCATAATTTTCTCAACCCTTTTGTCATTTCAAACCTGTGTGGCTTTCTTTCCTCCACAAAACACAAAAGAAGATATTTTAAAGAATGTTGGTAACCGGCCCCCATTCACTTGCATTGATTTTGTGGCCATACAATAGAAGTGAATGGCTGCCGGCGCTGTTCGCTTTCCAACTTTCTTCAAAATATCTTCTTTCGTGTTTATAGCTGCGTGTTTGTGACCGGTGTGACGCGGGCGATCGGTTAAAGCCCTGTGTTTTCCCTGCAGAGTTTAGCTAGCTGTGGGAAGCGGATCAATTGAAAGAAGGTATTTGGGGTAACAGTGTGTAATTTAGGTCACTTCCCAGCACAAGCTCGATAAGCTAAAAGTATTGTTGTTCTGGCCTGTTTGTGGACATGTGGTGTGCGATCACTGTAACATCTACGTCATAGCGGAAGGGAACCACATGTTTACAAATCACACAGTCATTTACCACAACAGCGCACAACGTTGTGAAATATAAAGGCTTTTTCACACCATGTCTGATGTGACCAAACAAGCATCCCACAACATACATTTTTTGCAAGCGCAAATTGTTTTGCAATTGTCTGCACCTTATTAAGCTCCACATATTTCTTGGCGTCTCTGGCAGGGGTAAGCGTAGCACTCTTGTTAAGAATCGTGCCTTTGGGCCCACGAAGCCTCAGTCGCTGGTGCTGGGGAACCAGGGAGCCCGTCTGAGTCAGCTTACACTGGAACATTTGATGGACGAGCACGCTCTCACTAGCTGCTCGAGGGGAAAGGAAGAGAAAATAAACACACGTTTAGAGCTTAATTACGACAGGCGCCAGAGCTAATTGTCTTCCCTCGTTTACACCCCCCCCCTCGAACCCGCACACAAACAACAGCAGCCCATTCACATCTCGCCGTGCGCACACGCTCCTGCCTCACGTCCACCTCTGACCTCCTCAACGAGGGAGGAGTTACATGAGGTGAGGGTGGACAGTTACAAACGTGTTTCAGCAAGGACGACTGCGAAGGTCATAACAGACACATGTTCACATGTTAGCACATCTGATATCAGATTCAATGGAGTAATTCAGGAAAAAAGTGACACTTACTATTTAACCTACATTTTGTAATAGCGTTAGCCGTGTAGTGTTACAGAATGACTGTAGTTTTGTTACACTTTAGTTTTGTGTGCCCACAGATTTAGAGTCATGCACACAGAAAAGTGAAATGATGCTGTTCATTACTATATGATATTAGCATATCCGTTTTATGAATTATTTTTATTTTAAATGTATTTCAAGTTACTGTAGACTATGTTATTCATAAACTTTGTTGAACGTCTCAGATCCTGGTAGCAATTTATAATTAAAATAGTATTATTATATATGCTTTAATGTTAACCGAGGAACAGAGTTCTTGAGAATATGTAAAACAAAATAAACAAGATAATCATATACCACAGACGGTCAATATAGGCCTACATTGTGTTTTGTACGTTTTGTTTTTGTATGCGTTTGCGTCCCGTGGGTTTAAATGCAGATTAACATTGCTAATCTTTTCAACATAAAAAACATATATACAAGATATAATATTAGTGCGTTATTAATATTTAATTATAATTATAAACATGATGTAACATTGTGATTAAATAAAAACGTCAAAACGACGTCTTTATTCACTTAATTTTAAAAAACTAATATTCGAATATTCATTTTTTGTGAGCTCAAATAGTCGAATATGATTTTGCCCATCCCTAATATCTGGGCACCTTGCTCACGCATAAACAACAAGCTTACAAAATGCTTTAAATTCCAACAATAACTATAAATAAGTTGTTCATGTTCAATATTATTGTAATGTTATTTACTTTGTACAGTAATGTAGTCTCCCTGGTGAATGACATGAGGAGGCCTGCCTTTAGAATGAGCTCTGAGCGTTCAAAAAAGTGATAAAATCACATCATTCCTGATTTGATTGACATTTATGAAGATTTTGTAATATTTCATTAAAGAGTAACTTGATGTAGTTAAACTGCTCTCAATTATGAGTAGCTTGCAGCTTGACTGCCTCAAAGCAGCTTCCACAACACAGCACATTAGTAGACTCAAACGCTGTATGTGCAAATCATAAAAAACAAAAAAACAACACAATCTGTAGAGACACGATCATTAGCCAATTGTAAACAAAGCAGAGAATGAATCTCACTCCTTAACTAGACAGCCTCCGTCAATCGGCCCCTAGTATTGCAGTGACAGTTTGTGTGTATTTGTGACAGATTAAGCTAGAGAAAGATTCAAAGTGGCTCATCGTTGAAACTGATGTCGCAAAATTGGTGTCGTTGGCCCTTCTTTCACTACATTATAATTGATGTGCAATGCAAGACAATAAGGACAGGTTCGGAAACCGTAGAAAAAGCATACAAAATACAAAAACACAAGGTAATATAACATCTTGAATTAAATTAAACCGTTTCTACTATTCAGAATTATATGTCTATTCATTAATAATCTTGCTACATTTTGTAAAGGCACACTCTTAATAATAAAGGTGCAAAGGCAAAAAAGGCAAAAAAAGATTCTTCAGATAATAAAAAGGTAAGAAAGAGCTGGTGCTTTAAAGAACCTTCGACTGAATGGTACTTTCTGGAATCAAAAATTGTTCTTCTATGGCATCGCTGTAAAGAACCTTTTAAGCACCTTTATTTTAAAGAGTGCAGGTGCACATATAGTGATCTAAAATGCTACCTAAATAGGTTGATCACTTATTATTACTTTAAAATCATTATAGCAACTATGGCATTTTGGCTACCATGGTAAACTTTTTTAAGCTGTGACCGTGTACAGATCAAATTGACAGCTTACATTTCATAACAAACAGAATGTTTTGTGGCAGAACATCCCTGTTCCTCTCCAGCGAGCCGGTCAGGTCGTAGGTCATCTGCAATAAGGAGGAGACACAAACACATGTGAGCCGAGCTCTATTAATAACCTTCTCTCTCAGCATGACATAGCGTGTTGACTCTCAGGAGAGTTTCTCGGAAGGCTCGGACTATGCATTTGTGTTTGTGTGTGAAATGAGGCTGAGCACATGACTGATAACTCTGCGTGTGCACATCCAAGCGTGTAGCTTCCCGTAACCCACCTTGCCGGCGTAATGAGTGACGGTAAACGATGGCCCCTGGTCTTTGGGTGGGGGGTTCCCGTTGCCATCTTTGGTTGTGAGGGAAATGCAGTCAGTGCAGGAGGAATCCAGCTGCATCTGCAGACGCTTATAAAGGTTGATTTCACACCGTCGGAGGGATTGACTCTCCTCATCAATGATGCACAGCACGCCCTGAGGCTTCTGCAACACATACAGTTACGTTCGGGGCTTTGCCGGGAGAATGTACCAAGTAAATAAATAAATGGACGTGATATAATTATGTGAAATGAGAACGGCATGTCATGCCAGAGGAAATCTCTTGGTCTGTTTAGAGTTCCTTCTATATAATATCAGGACGCAAAATGCTGCAACTGACCAAACGGAATCAAGCATTTCCAGAGAGCCATGTAAAAATACTATATAGCGTTGAAGCCACATTGAGAAACTAAAGCTGCAACTTATAACTCTTATGGAAAAAAAAGTACATAAAAATCAGAAACTGTCTCTTTACCTTCCCCTAATTTGATTTATAATAATGATTTACAATTTCAGCTGTCGGGTTAGATTTTGCGGGCAAGTACGTAAATACCTGCAATTTAATATTTCAAACAGAGATGGCGACAGAGAGGCAAAAGTTACAGACTGCTGCTTTAATAGTGACATAACTTTGATATGAAATGTCTTTTATTTTGTTCTTCAATGGAAATGTTTAATTAGGTTACAATAAACGAATTATACTAAATGTTAGCCTATAGCACATTTTTAAGGAATAAAACAATAAACAACAACCTTTTAAATGTTTAAAGATATACATCAGAGTTACTATAGTTTTGATTTTAGCTTTATTGTAGTTTTATTCTTTTTAAATTGCTTTTATTTTGAGATTTTTTTGTTGTTGTTAATTTTGGTTACATTTTTAGCAATTTTGTTACGTGCTTTTGTCATTTTATTATTTATTTGTCTGTTTTCTATGTTGCTATATAAGACTCATTTATTTTTATTTTATTTTAAGTTTTTGTTTATATGCATCATTTTGTGCCTTAAAATTATTTCCGTTTATTTCTGAGGCAACATTTACATTTTTATTTAGTTAGTTAAGTTTTAGGCCAATATTTTATTTGATTTCAATAAACAGAAATGTTTTCAGTTTTAATTTTAGTCAACTAAAACAACCTTGATATACATCAGATTTGATGTGGCTGCTTGACAGTTATAAACATACAGTATTGTAAAACAACAAAAAAGGTTTTCATGAAAACTCTGAAATGTGTGTGTGGTAAGAGAAAATGTTGTTTTTGTGTGTAAAATGCTGTGTCACTCTGTTTTGCCAAAGGCCGAAATCATTTGATGACTCATAAAATGGTCACATCTGACAAATGGCTAAAAGTCATGGTCTAAAAAAACAGGCTTCACCACATCGAGGGGAATTCATCATGTCTTTGTGAAGGTGTTTATCAACTTGTCCTTTTAAAAGAGTCAGCAGGCACATTTATTATTTAGTCACTAAATGAAGAGTCTAGTCCTAGCAGTTAAAGAGGCGACAGCGGGGGTCTTTACAAAAGATCAACAGCCTCAGGGTGGGAAAAAGCTGCTTTTTGCCCTTGCCCTCTCCCGTCTCCTCGCCTCTTAGAAAATCTCCATTACTCTGTACCTGGAAGAAGAAGTCCAATACCGCTGGCTGGTTGCAAAGGGAGCGTATCGTCTCCATGGCAACCCCCTCCTGCAGACATTCCTGTTGCTCATACTGGAAGAGGACCTCTGTGGTGTGCTTCTTAATCCGCTCATTCACCATGTTAATGCACAACTACAGAGAGAAAACGCTTTGTTAAACTTGGTATCTTATTTACATTATGCTCGTCAATACAATGACACATCTACATCTTGCTTGATCACCCAAAAATGAAAATTCTGTCATCATTTACATACCCTCAAGTTGGCATGTATAAAAAAAAAGGGAAAGATATTTGGGAAAATGTTAGCAACTGACATTTCCTGGGCATCATTGACTACCATAGTAGGGAAAATAACTGTTCTGTTGAACACAAAATAAGATATTTTGAAGAATTTAGGAAAACAAACACCTTTAGGGCACCTTTTCATTACCATTTAAATGTCTCCTACTATGGTAGTCAACGGTGCCCCAGAAATGTCACATTTTTTCCAAATATATTTCTTTGTGTTCATCAGAACAAAGAAATGTACACAGGTTTGGAACAACTTAAGGTTGTGTAAATTATGACAGAATGTTCATTTTGGGGTGGAGAACCCCTTTAAGGCCCATTCACACTAAGAACGCTAATGTTATATTTATTCTAACGGTCTCCGCACAACACCAAAAAAAGGAAATTCAATTATTGGCACAAGTAAATTACAAACAAAGTCAATACAGAGACATGAATAGAGGGAAATAGGCAGCGGGCAACACAAATGACGCAATCTAGGCAATGAGTTTGCTGCAAATGCGCAATATTCGCCTCAATTGCGTCTTCCGCGCAATGTCAAAAAATAAAACTCGAGCAGGATATATGCGCAAAGAGCTTACCAACACACGTACAGTTTGACACGTTCAGGTGCACAAAGAAGACACTTCTTGAGTGACGCGAGAAAAATAATCCTTCGAGTAATCTCGAGATGCTTCGCTTTTGGTGTGCAGACCTGGGATGGGCATGCTGCAGATTCCCGTTTAAAATTCACTAGGCACTTATATTATTATATCGATTTTGAATCACCAGTCATTATTCTTTGTATGAACAGGCCTTTTAGAACTCAACTCAGCCGATTTTGGAAGCTTTTCCAGAAATTGTGTCTAAAACCCACAAATTCTGATGGAAAGAGTAGAGGGGTAGCTATCTTCAAACGAAACAATTCTTCAATTTCAAGACCATTTTTTCTCTTGGTTCCACTAACAGAGCTTAGATCATATATGACTGACAGGCTTAACTTTTGCTCAGCTGTATCAAAACATATCAGAGGGAAGTATACGGTTGTATCAACATTGGCAACGTCCACGTTTTATGTGGCAACACACATTGGATAAAGTACAAAGAAGAACGGTGGACGCGAGAGAGAAGACAAATAATCATCTTAGGGGAGCGGGTGAGCCTCATCAACCTCTCATTGCCTGACCATGTTTAGCAAACATCATAAAAGGAGAAAGATCAGAGCTGCTGAGATGAGGAACTTGAAAGAAAGAGGCAATCAGAGTTGGGTGCACAGACCAAAAAGGTCCGTCCGTTGAAAAATAAATGACAGAATATTCATCACGATGCATCTTTAATTAACATAACAGATCTGTCTCTCTTTGCTTCATCACTGTCAATCGATATCATTCAGTCACAATTCTTGTGACCTTAAAAGAAGGTCAAGACTGTAAATCTCTCCACGTGTGGATTAAAGGCACATAGCATTTAGGAGACGAGCCATCGACATCCGTTTCATAAGCATTCCCAAACCCGTCGCGCACATAGGCATCACAAGGTGATCTCCCAGGGGATTGTGGGTAAGCTCTTATCTCTCACAGCACCAGCAGTGATTTACACCTCCTTGTCCAACACTGTCAAGATAGATTCAAGATGACATACACGCTCAGACACACATGCCTACCTCTCAACAGCTGTCAAGATGGATATCTGGCACTACGCAGGTCTACCCAAACCATGACCCTTGTCCAGACCAAACCTTTTAGACCTGTTCTTATTTGGAGATGGTTTGGGTGTACATCACGTTAATCTGGCTTCCTTTGTTGCGCATATAAGTAAAAACACGTATTGTGAATGAGACTCATTGTGAGCGGAACGCTTCTGAGAGTTTCCAAAACCCTCTGTATATGGAGAAATCAGTCAACTGGTTTAACAGCTGGAAGCAGCTCAGACAGGGGCTGATATATATTAACCATTACATCACAAGCGCCCCTAATTTACCTCATACACAATCCCTATAGAGTCTGAATCCACAATGACATTGCTCGGTGCCAAGTCCAACTGTGCACAAAGTCTTCTTTGTGTCTGATGCCAAGGGTTCAGCTAAGGAGAAAACACTCGCTCTGTCTCACACATCAACCTCGGTGCAAAAACAGCTCACGCAGTAGACGAGGCTACTGAGAATTCTGGGTAGGGGGTGGCGATGTGCACATGTGGCGTCTTAGCCTTCAGACAAACATTCATCTCTCTTCAAAGCACAAAAATAACACAACTCGGCGTTTTGACGGCGGTTGCTTTTCGTCACGCCACACTTTGGGGGATTCGGGAAAATTGAACGTAACGTATGCGTCTGGGTCCAAAATAACACGTGGCTGTAAAATGCACACGCCTTGAAGTGATAGCTCACCCAAAAATAACAATTCTGTCATCATTTACTCACCGTCTTGTTATTTCACACCTGTATGACTTTCTTCCACGGAACACAAAAGAAGATATTTTGAAGAATGTTGGTAACCGGCCCCCGTTCACTTGCATTGGTTTTGTGTCCATGCGATAGAAGTGAAATGGGGGCCATCGACTTTCTTCAAAATATCTTCTTTTGTGTTCTGCAGCAGAAAGAAAGTCATACAGGTTTGAAATGACAATAGGGTGAGTAAATGATGACAGAATTTTCACTTTTGGGTGAACTGTCACTTGTGGTTTTGCAAAATGGCATCCTTACAGAAAAACCAGCCCTGTTGTGGACTTTTGAGTAACAGTTTATATCTGAAGTTCAACTTTAAAGTTTCCTTTAAGCGATATACTCTATGAAGTCACCACAGAGAGAGACGGAACATACAGTTCACCAGTCTGGCACATAGTGAAATACCTTTATGGCGGGGAAAGCTGACAGAAGAACAATCTCTGTCCAATGATAAGTCTAAAAAAGCCATAGCTGAAAGAGCACCATCCCAACAGAGACCTGTGGGATAGATCAGTGTGTTCCGCTGTATGGGAAACCAGGACCACAGACACAATGCCTGTGTTCCCAGTGGCCTGCGGCTCTACGCCCCATGTCAAACCCAATGCAGTGCAGCAGAGGGGCTACCAGACTCTACAGGAAGAAATGGTTAGGAACAGTTTGTGTTCTTCATTGCCAGGCAAAGAACAGAGATGGCGTTTCTCCAAATAGACAGCATTTATGGCAGCGGTCAGGGCCGCAGCAGTCTGATGGTAAAGTGACAGTTCACCCAAAACTGAAAATTTTTGGTTTTTTCAGTTTTTTACTGAAAAAACCTGTATGACTTTCTTTCTTCAGCGGAACACAAAAGAAGATATTTTGAAGAAAGTTGGTAACCGAACAGCAACTTCTATTGTATGGACACAAAACCAATGCAGGAGAATGGGTAGGCCTATGCCGTGGTTTTGTTACCAACATTCTTCAAAATATCTTCTATTTTCTGCAGACGAAAGAAAGTGATACAGGTTTGAAATGACGTAAATGATGACAGAATTTACATTTTCGGGTGAACTGTCCCTTTAAAGACTGCGGCACACACGGTGTCTGATGTACAGAGCACATCCAGTACATGACAATACCAGTATTTCCTGACTGTACGGTCTCTTACCTGTTCGTATCCATTCCTCTGGAATTCCTCAAAGCCAAAGATGTCAAGAATGCTTATCTCAAGCGCAGGATCTCTGCCAAAACAGACAAGAACACAATTCAGAACTGCTGTTTCGACTGCGGATCTGAGGTCAGCAGCAATATGTCTTTGGTTGAAAGACACATTTGGACTGAAGATTTAATGCTGTTATACTGTTAAAAACAGTAAAAGGCCACACACACACACACACACACACACACACGTGTTGGGTTTTCATGTTTTATGGGGACATTCCATAGACGCAATGGTTTTTATACTGTACAAACTGTATATCATATTCCCTAACCCTAACAATCACACACGTCTGCTCTTTTAGATTTTCACAAAAGTGAATTCTGTATGATTTATAAGCTTGTTTCCTCTTGGGGACCAAAAAATGTCCCCAAATGGGACATTTTGTCCCCATACCGTAGGGTCTACCCTTCCCACACACATGCACACACATATACATATATAATGTAACGTGTATAATGTATATACAGTAAATGTAATTACATTACATATCATATTACATTATACAGTATATCATATTATATTTTTTGTGTGTGACCTTTTACTGTTTTCTTTGCTTTTTTTACAAAAGAAATGCTTTGAACTAGCGTTGTTTCGATTTTCTAAAATAGTCTGTAAAGTCAAAAGCAAACGTCAAATAATCGTGTCTGAATATAATTTTTGCTAAACAAAAGGTGATGAATACCCATAATGACCACCTGCATTCTCTCAAGATACTGAAGTGTGCATTCAATGCCTGCCTCTATACATACTCAATCAATCCGAAGTACATACAACAATTGCAGTACATGCAGTAGTGTAACGGTAAAAAGCTTCTGGTGCATAAGTGGAGTCTGTTTGCATTAAAAGGATCAAAGGTGTGTTTTATTCAGCTGTGAGTTTGAGGCTACATCTGGCATAGGTTGCCAAAGCAAATAAAAATGTAAAAAATAATCGTAGCATTCCATAAGCTAGTGTAAATATTGGACATAAGCTACTGTACATACTGTATGGCTGGAAACGAAAGGTCATCCAAATGAATAGACAAGAGACCAATAACACAGCTGAATGTCATGTACCAGTCCGAAGACTTTAACTTACAGTTTTAGATTTTTTTATTGAAACATTTTAAAATATGTAGCACTGAAATCTATATTTAAAATGTATCTATCTATATTTATACATTTTATTTTATTTATAAATAAAATAATTGTATCAGTCAGATAGGGAAACCACGGAGCCCTTTTAGGGACATGGTGGTGGAAAAAATGAGAGGGAAGAGAAAAATATTTTTTAAAGCTTTTGCGTTATCTCGCAAAACTTTTGCGTTCCCCCGAGAAACATTGCATTCTCTCGCAAAGATATTTGCGTTATCTCGCAAAACATTCAAACGTCCTGTTGTCCCGCTCCGTACATTAACAATGGAGCGGTTCATAGTAGATTCCCAATAACTCGTGAGCTAAACGTTGTTATAACACAAATAACACATACGTCCTTAGATTAGGATCTACAACCCAGTCTTCCTCAAAACGAAAATATAAATTGATATCATCTGAGCAGGCGACATGGACAAGTCCAAAGGAACCGTCTACAAAGTGACTGTAAATCCGAAAAGCGTTACTACAAAAATAGTCATTAATAACTTAAATGTTACACACTGAAGTCTCACCAAATTCAGTTTACACATTAATGCTCTCCTGCTGAATTTAAACTGGTTTTAGTTATACTACAGAATGTAGCATCGAAGTTAATGACTATTATTAGTAGCCTAATGATATTCGGGTTTTGCACTTTGCAGACGATCCCTTCGGTATTGTCTCAGCCGGCTCCCGCCTGAGATCAATAAAAGGCTCGATTTGTGGAAAATTAAGTTAAAGTTCATTGTTTACATTACATAGAATGAGGTTTAATTTGTGTTATAAGAACGTTTAGCTCACGAGTTATTGGTCTGGGAATCTGCGACTATAGACCAATGTTTATGTAGCCTACGGAGCTAGTCTTAAATTCTGCCAGCGGGACATTAAACATGAAGTGTTTGCGAGATAACGCAAATATGTTTGCGAGAGAACGCAAACGTTTTGCGAGATAACGCAAATATATTTGCGAGGGAACGCAATGTTTCTCGGGTAAACGCAAAAGTTTTGCGAGATAACGCAAAAGCTTTAAAAAATATTTTTCTCTTCCCTCTCATATTTTTCCCACCACCATGTCCCTAAAAGGGCTCCGTAGGAAACAGTGACTGAAGTAACTGCAGCATGTCTAAAATAAATATTCATTGGTTATGGAAATCATCCTGTTTTGAAGTACTGTGCCAAGACGCTCGAAGGTAATGTACTGCCGTTTTTGTCTTTACATGTACAAACAAACAACAAATGTCAAAGTTCAGCTTTAAGTCAGTAAGTGTGAGTTTCCCCTTGTGTTGGTCATTTAGGCAGTTACAGTATCGTGCCCTCACTGACCCATAATGAACATTCTCATGTACACATCGATAATCATCATCGCCTCATCCAAAGCTGTTCCTACTGAAACGCTGACCAGGACAAACCAAGTCCAGTCTGCATTGCTTATTTATCGATCACGCATCAGAATGTCCTAGGAAGCCATTTATGCCTGACACCTTCATTTCCTTACAATGCTAAACCCTTTGTAAATAGATTTCAAACAGATTTTGGATTGTGTGGGTGTGGAGTCATTTCTTCTTAACCCTTAATACATCAAGACTCTAAATTAGCACAAGCGGATTTGGCAAGAAAGTAAGATCAAGTTACTGTTAACTACTACACACTTTTATTTTCAAAACTTTATGCGGTGACACATGCGAAAAATGTCTTCATCAAGCCACCAAAATCATGTCATGATGTGTTGTTATACTGTATTATGACCTGCGTTGTTTAGACAGAATACACATAAACAGAATAAACAGAATTCTTGACTTTATTGTTCAAAACAATTACTACTGTACTTAATCAAATATTCATTATTCAAAAGATGTCTGTAAGTTATAAATATGACTAAACACTAAGCAATTTTTTTGTTATGTTAGCTACTTTTAACGTTTGTTTGAATTTGAAAAGAAGTCTTCTTGAGGCCCCTGGCCCCCTGGTTGAAAAACAGTTTGAAGTTTCCAAACGGTGACAATATGTTCACTATGTGTTCCTGGATCTTTCAGCGGAAAGCAAGTATGGCGAAAGTGTGCAAAATGATGACTCGCTCTGACTTGCATGTAAATACACACATACTTCGAGTTCCATGAATATTTCACTTATTTCTGCAAGACGCCTTTTTCATAACGCAATGACAGAGTCCTGGGCGTGTTGCTCTGTCGCTCACCCTTCAAATGCATCAATACGCTATGTAAACTATTTCAAAACTTTACGGTAAGCCCTTGTTTTGACCGATGTTATCGCAGAAGGTCTTTGAGAAGGACTTGTTGTGTGTGTTACTACTAGTCACAGCTGGAGTAAGTTCAGTGAACTGTTGAGATGTGTGAGGATCATTGACTGGCAGGAATAAGTAAAGTTATGTACTGTGATGACATTAACAATTTATACCAAGTTCAAATAAACACATACATCATTTTCCCCTCACGCTTTCAGCACCATATTCTCTTTTATTCATGCAGAGACCCTTCATGTGCATAAAAGACACGCGATATATATGTCATCTTACCCAATGTTTTCTTCTTGGCCTTGGAGGTGAAAGTTAATGTTATTGACCAAGAAGCTGAAGAGTCGTCCGTACAGAGCTTTGGCCAGGAGGTCTCTGTGACAGTTGCACATTTCCACAGTGTGGCGCCTTGTTATGGCATCACCTGGACAAGAAGGTAAAGTGATCTTTTACTTGATCCTTTATTCTCGTGCGTCTTTAAAATACCAGTATACAGTGAGGGAAATAAGTATTTGATCCCCTGCTGATTTTGTAAGTTTGCCTACTTACAAACAAATGAAGGGTCTATAATTTTTATGGTGGGTTTATTTTAACTGATAGACACAGAATATTAAAAAAAATCAGGGGAAAAAAATGTTATATAAAGGTTATAAATTGATTTGCATTTCAGTCAGTGAAATAAGTATTTGATCCCCTACCAACTAGCAAGAATTCTGGCTCCACAGATTGGTTATGTGCCTATATGGACCACAGATTAGTCCTGTCACTTTAAGAAAGTACTCCTAAATCAGCTTGTTATGTATATAAAAGATGCCTGCCAACAGAATCTGTATCTTCCAGTTCAACCTCTCCAACACCATGGTCCAGACCAAATAGGTTTTAAAGGATGTCAGCGACAAGATTGGAGACCTGCACAAACCTTGAATAGGCTACAGACAGAAGCTTGGTGAGAAGGAGACAACTGTTGGTGTGATTATTTGGAAATAGAAGATATACAAAATAACTATCAAATGCCCTTGTTCTGGAGCTCCCTGCAATATTTCCCCAATGGGGTAAAGATGATCATGAGAAATGTTAAAGATCAGCCCAGAACTACACGGAAGAAGCCTGTTAATGATTTCAAGACAGTTGGGAACACAGTTAGCAAGCAAAACATTGGTAACACATTGGTAACACGCTATGCCACAGTAGACTGAAATCCTGAAGCACCCGCAAGGTCCTCCTGCCCAAGAAGGCCCGCCTGGCTCGTCTTAAGTTTGACAATGAACATAAAAATGATTCAGAAAAGGCTTTGGCGAAAGTGCTGGCACTGCTGTGAGACCAAAATGGACTCCTGTGTTTGGAGGGAGAGAAATGCTGACTATGAGCCCAAGAACATCATGTCTACAGAGAAGCACAGTGTTGGAAACATTCTGCTTTAGGGCTTTTTCTCTGCTACAGGTATACAGGATGACTTCACCGCATTGAGGGGCTGAGGGACGGGCCCATGTACCGTAAAATCTTGGACGAGAACCTCCTCCCCTTAACTAGGTCACTGAAGATGGGTCATGGATGAGCCTTTAACATGACAAAGACGCAAAACATATTGCCAAGACAACCAAATAGTGGCTTAAGGAGAAGCACATTAAATGTCCTAGCCAGTCTCTAGACCCTAGTCCTATAGAACCTCTGTGAAGGAGGCTAAAACTCCAATTTGCTGAGCGACAGCCAAGAAACCTTAAAGATTGACAGAGGAGTGGACTAAATGTATCCGGACACATGTGCAAACCTGGTGACCAACTATCAGAAATGTCTGACCTCTGTGCTTGCCAACAAGGGTTTCTCCACAAAGTACAAAGTTATGTTTTGCTTGGGGATCAAATACTTATTTCACTGACTGAAATGCAAATCAATTTATAACCTTTATATAACATTTTTTTCCCCTGATTTTTTTTAATATTCTGTGTCTATCAGTTAAAATAAACCCACCATAAAAATTATAGACCCTTCATTTGTTTGTAAGTAGGCAAACTTACAAAATCAGCAGGGGATCAAATACTTATTTCCCTCACTGTAGCTAGTCACCACCAGGTCAACATATTTTAAATAATGAAAGTGAATGGGGACAAGAGCTGTCAAACTTTGAAGACAACATTAAAGCAGCTTAAAAGTAACTCTAAAGTCATTCGATTTGTATGTGAAGAAAAGATTAACATTTTTTCTTCTGGAGAAAACAAAAAAGATATTTTAAAGGAGTCATATGACACGGCTAAAACAAATATTATCGTTTGTTTTAGATGTAACGCAATGTGTATACACGATTTAAGGTTCAAAAACGCCGTATTTTTCACATACCGTGCATGTTTGTATCTCCTCTTTGCCCCGCCTCTCTGAAACGCGCAGATTTTTTACAAAGCTCATGGCTCTGAAAAGCGAGGTGTGCTATGATTGGCCAGTTAACCAGTGCGTAGTGATTGGTCGAATACTGCAAGCGTGTGACGGAAATGTAACGCCTCTTACCATATTTGGAACATAAGGTTACTCTTCAATTGTGCTGACAGGTCTGACAGGTATACATTTGGGCGGTCTTAGTCAAATCATACCACGAACTGACGTGGATTTGTGGGGGTGTGGTTACACGAGGCGTTTCAGGCAGGTCTGGGTGAGCATCCGCTTTTATATAGAATACATCTTTTGTTCCGACACTTAAATTTGTGCAATTTTACGTGTCTAATACATGCATGGGCAACTAATAACACACCAAAGACACAGAAAAACACGTATTCACGCCATATGACCCCCCTTCCATTGACTTCCACAGTTTGGGCACAAAACCACAGAGACATTTCTCAAAATATCTTTTTTTGTGTTTCACATACTCATATACAGTTTTGGAATGACATGAATAAATGTGAAAAAAAAAACAATGACAGAGTTCCAATTTTTGGCTAATCTATCCCTTTAGCTACTATAGAGCAATGGATAAGCTTAACAATTCACGTTGGTCGCAGCTACTCTTTTCAACAGGGTTGGCAGCACATGAAAAGTAGCGACAGGAGCGAAAAACATCCAAACAGACAGCGTCTGCTCCAAACAACAGGGGAACAGAGCAAAGAGGAAAACAAACTGGAGGCAGTGTGTCACATTCTGACTGATATACAGCGCATGTGGGTGGCAGAAAAACAAGCAGCCTATTGTTGATCGCGCCGACTGGGGGGACATCGAATATGCTGATGGGGAGGACGTGCAGAACCCGAGCTCTGGCAATGTGACCTTTGATGATGTCAGACTCTGAATCACCTCATTCGCCATCTCATTCACGTCGGGCCACAGAACGTCAACTTCCAGATGCCCACGTTGCCATCGTTACGCAGGGCACTAAAGAACATCAGAGATGAATTCATTCGCTGCGTATATCAGACTACATAAATGCGGATGCGCACAAGCGTGGCATTGTAAGCGTTTGTTTACTCGCCTGAGAGAGACAATAAACAAAACAAAGAACAATCGAGATGGCACATACGTATGAGGAGGAGAAAACCAAACAATGCCAAGCGTGCATGTAATTTTGGGCAGCAGGTCAGTGGCTGAATTGGGTTAACCTCCAGACACTGTATCGTGCGATTCACACACACTCCGCGCTTGTTGTATAATGCCGCACATGGGCAAACGTTCGCCCAGTCTAGACAGAAATGTGTGTTTGTGTCTGCGTTTTATGAATGAGGCAGTTGTCCAGTTGAGCTCAAATTGAGCCAAATTGGGATCGTTCGTAATATAATCTGAGGCCAAACGCTGCAGGCCACATTCATTGATGAGATTGTGAATGGGTAAAGGCCGGTACATCTGAATGAACAGTGTCATCAGGTCGCAAGTAGTGAGATTTCACTCCACACACTATTAAAATTAAAGGTGCTTAAAAGGTTCTTCACAGCGATGCCATAGAAGAACCACTTTTGGTTCCACAAAGAACCATTCGGGCAAAGGTTGTTTAAAGAACCATCTCTTTCTTTCCTTCTTATAATCTGTTTTTCGCCACAAAGAACCTTATGTGAAACAGAAAGGTTCTTCGGATGTTAAAGGCTCTTATGGAAACATTTATATAAAAACGTTTCTTCTATGGCATCGTGAGGCACCTTTATTTTGAAGAGTGTATAAAGTGCAATGCAACAGAAAGTGTGAATGAGCGGCAATCGAAGGTCATACCTTTAAAGTACTGCACGTCAGAGGTGAGGGCGGAGCCTAGATCTTCAGAGTTCACCTGTAACATCCCAGCAACTACAGAAAGAGTCAAAAACAATCAAGTACTCAAAATTAAATAGGAATGCAGAGTTCAGAAATCAAACGCTGATTGGATAAGCCCCGGTAAGCTTACAATGATGACTTAAAGTGGAACATTCCCGGAAATGTCAGTTTGACATCAATAGACTTTAACCCACATAAAGATAAACATGTAAAGCAACCTGCAGTTTTATGTTTCAATTATGTTTCAAACAGAGACTGCAATACAGAGGCTTCACAAATGTCAAATCAACTTTAAAATCTGACTGAAATGTGGCATGTAACATGTAAGCGCCAGCTAAAAATCACATTAAAGGGATAGTTCACCCAAATATGAAAATTCTGTCATCATTTACTCACCTTCTTGTCATTTCAAACCTGCGTGACTTAGTTTCTTCCGTAGAACACGAAAGAAGATATTTTGGAGAAAGCTGGTAACCGAACAGCGCTGGCACCCATTCGCTTACATTGGACACAAACCATGTCATGGGTGCCGGATACCAACATTCTTCAAAATATCTTCTTTTGTGTTCTGCGGAAGAAACTAAGTCACGCAGGTTTGAAATGACAAAAGGGTGAGTAAATGATGACAGCATTTTCATTTTTGGGTGAACTATCCCTTTAACAGAAACTCCTGCACTGCGCAGTTTTTGCTTCATGGCCTGACATTTTCATGAGCTCGTAACTTATGACAGACTTACCACCCTTCACTTCCCTTTACCTCAAAGCTATATCTCAGTTCGTATTTGCATACAGTTAAGCATTTCAAACTTTTTGAAGCTCTCAGTTTACTCAACTCCACTGTGTTTCACAAAGCCCCGCCCCCCCGCAAGCCCGTCTCCCACCTGCCATTGAGAACGATTTAGAAAGGCCGCCCATTCCACTCTAGTGAATAGGTGTGGTTGTGATGGCTGTGATTCACTGAGGGGACTCTAGTTGGGTAAATCGACGCAGAAAATACCACTTTATGCACGGCATGAAATGCTCTACACTTTTATGTGGAACTTAGCCCCCCCTTGAAATGCACTCCCCTGACCCCGTCCCCCTGCATTCCCCCCATTTCCAGCCCTGGATGTGACACAAAATTCTGTTGAAAAAGTTTGGCAAAGAACCTAATATTTCATCAATAACCACATTAAATCAATTCATATGTTTATTCTCCTGATGTAACAGTGTGTGATACTGTATAAACAGATTTGGTGCAATACATACTAATGTGTGTTTAAAGATTTGAATGGGACATCCAATCAGATTTCAGAGTCAGTGTCAGTTTTATAAAAACATAATATGCACCGCCCTATTTCCTATCCAACCCTTCTATTTATTCTCTCTTACGTGCTTACAAATCACAGAAAACAGCAAACACGAACCGCAATGCGTGTTTGCATTAGTATGTTTGGTTAAGTTGCGCACATTAGCGTATAATGGGTCATGTTTATCTGTGCCCACTTTGAACTGTGATCACATGTATCCATAACAGAAACCTCACACGGGCGAGCATGTATCTGCGCTCTTGTATTTGTGCATGCTGACATCACTTGTTTACCCGGACTCTGTATTATACGTGTCCTTATGTAACTGCGAGGTCAGCGAGTGGCCGGTCTGTTCCGCCCGTCTGCAGTGCAAGGCTTGAAGAAACAGGTGACATCGTGTTTGTGTAAGGCCGGAGAGTGCGTGTGTGCTCTGGTGCGTTGTGTATCAGAGAGGCCGAGAGAGTTTTCCATTGCGTGGTGAGCGATTCTGCTATTAGACCACGGCAGAACTGATGTAAACAACCCAGGATGATGTGTGACACAATTCCAACTGCGTAGCTACCCGCCCACTTTCCATCTCTCTCCCTCCCCTCATCTGAGGCTTCCCGATGGAGTAGATTGCCCCCTGGTGGCCTCAGTGCACATTGGCATGACTGACCTCTATCCAGCAGCTGTAAGTCGGACACAAACGCAGTGTCGGCGTCTGTGAGGGCGGTGAAGCGCAGATCTCCCAAATGCAGCAGCGCGGAGAGGACCGCAAACAAATTCTCCACCTCCTAAAAGAGACACAAAGTTATGAGTCGGACTGGATCAAGGACTTTTGCGCAGGCCTTAGAAGAAGAAGAAAAAGGAAGGATTGCACAGCACAGTATAGGCCTACTTGTGGGCACGGTCCAAAATAGCAGTAGCCACATGAAAGTAAAAATTGGCATTTGTGCTGCCGTTTTTTTGATGCGAGGCTTTTGACAACATTAAAGGGATAGTTCATCCAAATATAATAATTCTGTCGTCATTTCCTCACCCTCTTGTGATTTCAAACCCGTAAGAATTCTGCAGAACACAAAAAATAAGATATTTTGAAGAATGTACAACAACAGTGGCACCCGCTGACTTTTTGTACAGACACGGAGAAGTCAATAGGTCCCGCTTTTTTTTGGTTACCGACATTGTGCAAAACATCTTTTTTGGGTTTTGCGAAAGAAGGAATGTCACACAGTTCTGAAATGACAAGAGGGTGAGTAAATAAAGACAGGCTTTTTATTTATGGGTGAAATGTTCCTTTAATGTGTGTGTTTGTGAGGGTTGCGGTGCACTCACTTAAAGAAAGAAAGAACAATCCTTCTATAATGAAGGAGATTAACAGGTTCCTAGTAGGATTAGAACACTATGTCTGTCTGAAGGTGGGTGTGTGTGTATGAACTCAACACAAATCTCAAGGCTCAAGATTGTAAACTGATATTATATACGTTTCGTTATAACAACATATCCATGCAACACATTAAAGGTCCAGTGTATGAAATTTAGCGGCATCTAGAGGTGAGGTTGCTAATTGCACCACTCCCTCTCTTTCGAAGCACTACGGCGGCTGACACTAAGATGTCGACACGTTTTCGCTTCTTTTCCTAAGGAGATACTATATTTACGAAACATGCTCTGTAGTAGGGTTGTCACGGTACCATAAACATGTCTTACAATACTATACCAGCTGAAGTATCTCGATACCAAGTAGTATCACGATGCTGTGCCATATAATTCAAATCTATACAAATAACACAGATTTAGATTAAACGTTTTGTATTTACTATAGTAAACTGTATTATACTTTGCACTAGAATATGTTGTTGTATTAACTGTAGTAATTGGATAAATTGTAGCAAATACATTTACATTAAGTCATTTGTAAATACTATAAATACTGTAGTATGCTTAAATATTTACTATGATAAGACTCAAAAACACTAGTATCTATGAGTTTTAGTAGTTTATTGTAGTAAATACTAAAGTACACTAGATCATTTTTCACGTAGGAACTAATTCAAATGTTGGACAAAATTAATTGATACAGCAGTCTTTATAAAGGGAAATATTAGGCTTACTTTAAATGCAGAACTAAAACGGCCAGTAGGTGGCGTCAATTTTCCACTGAGTTAGTGAATCATTTAACCAACTCGTTCAAAACGCCAATTTGAATCATTAACTCGTCCGAGACATTCAAAACACACATTCATTTTGGAGATAAACACCGCAAAAAGGCAGATGTAAGTGTTCAAATAAATATTAATGCGCATATGCAACATTAACTACGGTACTACGATACTACCGTTTCAAAAATAGAGAGGCATCGCGGGTATTTTGAAGCTTTAGCATCGCGATGCTACCGTAGCACCGGTACACCGTGCAACCCTACTCTGCAGAGCAGTTTGTCCGTTTAGGGCTACTGTAGAAACAACATGGCGAATTCCATGCAAGGGGACCCGCGGTGTGTGTAGATAGAAATAGCTCATTCTAAGATAATCCAAACATAACGCTTCATTACGTAAGGACACCTCTGAAGACATAGTTATGTTAATTATATTGCATTTCTGTCAAAAGATCCTCCAAAAAATGACACACTGGACCTTTAAGTATTTGCATGCATGTACAATAGATACACATACAGACAGTAGGCAGCAAATACTATGCAATACGCTAGGACTCGTCTTTACACAACCTTAATAACACACTGTAACACGCAGATTGACTGAGGTACGCCTCGGGGTGAATGGAGGTCTGTGTTGTGCGTTATTATAGTCTGCAGACATGCTGTAATAAGTTTTACTGTAAATACTGAATGATGTTACTGTGCAACTAATGTAAACCTACATCAGTCAAAAGAAAACGTCTTGTGACTCCAAAAAACAAGGCTACTTTACAAACTGTCTACATGCGAGTCACTTAAAAGGTGATTTACTTTGCTTGCGTTGGAGTAGGCAGTTAAGCACAAAGTCTATTGAGGCTATAAAGTAATGCTGTGATTCAGGCCAAGCAATCCAAAAGCTGGCTGAATATGTATACACAGTAAATACAATTTATTTGGCTCCATTAAAAGGTTTTACATCACAGCTTGGCCCATTACTTGTGTGCTTTTCCTAAATATGTGTATTCATGTGTGTCCTCTGCACAGACATGCGTATTTTATTTACGTGTGCAATGTATGTAAATAAAAACTGCGGAGCAGACAATGTGCATCTTTGCATGTGTACGCATACGTGCGCATACCAGTCTGTTGAAGCCGAGGGCACGCAGAGCCTGTTTAAGAGCCAAGAGCTTCTCTCTGCTCTGAGGACACGACGTAGCGACCGCAGGAGTTTCATCTGGGGCCGCTGTGCTCAGACACCTGCGGAAACACACAGCGATGGCAAAAACATCATTAAAGAAACATGACTTAGGTAGTCGCTTGATTAAGACTTCTTATGATGGCAAGCGGAGTCATGTTGGACATGTACAAACTCTCAGCAGCTTTCTCAAAAATTCAGTCAAACAGAGGTGGACTTTCCATTTTTAACTATAAACTTCCATTGACCCCCCCCCATGTGAGACAACTTGGGTTGACAAAGAGTTAAACGCAATCAGCTGGATTTATGAGATGCTTTTGAATATATCCCGATAGAAATGTGCAACATATTTTTCTGACAATTCAAGTTTCATACATAATTGACAATGCCCAGTGTCTTACATGTTCATTTCTTACCTAAAATTCTTTGCATGGGAGGGTGTATAAAAACCACAGTATAATAAAAAAGATATTCAGATCTATACTGCATTGTGTGTGTGTTACCTATGGGCCAGGACATTGTTGAGATACAGATTACTCTTCTCCTCAGCTGAAAGTCCTTCAGCCATCAAGTAGAAGATGTTAAAGTTCTGCTGATGTGGCCGTGTGCAGATGACCCTTGACTTTTCCAGCATATATGTGTAGAGACGAGCTAAAACCACAGAGCAACCGAGATAAAGTAGACGTCAGGCATCTTAGTGCATTTCCGTGGAGCATCAGCACCCTCTGCAGGTGATGGATGCTAAAGCAACACAACACACGACTGACACACCTCTGAGTAGAGTTCTTCTTCTCTCGCAGTACTGTAATGAGATTAACTTTATAAACCGGCTTGCAGAAGAGTTCATCGGAGTCTTGGCATGGCCAAAAGCTTCCAAGATGGCATTTACCTGGAAATACATAGAGAAACAATCACTCTGGGCATTATAAGGCATTAAAGATGCTCATTACTGCAAAGGCTGTTCTAAGTATTAGAAAGTACTTTCTATTCATTTAGTCAAAATCAATGGCAACAATGATTTACAATAAGTTCAGTGCTCGGTGCTAGATCTAAAGGTTTCTACATAGCAGGGCCGGGTGTTCACCCAGATTTTCCTTGGGCGCCTTCAAAAATGTCCATCTGACAATCCAAAAAACAAAAATCAAACATTGCATATTTGAAACTTATGTATTATCTATTAAATAATGATCTGTCAAATTGATGACAAAAATATGCATGCAATGAACTACGCGTATATTACTAGAAAAATGTTGTCCAACCCAAATATGTGATGATTGTGATGCCATTAATTATAATACATAAATGTTCACTATGATTTTGGCCTGGTTTCACAGACAAGGCTTAGCTTAAGCCAGGACTATGACGATATTTAAGTCGCTTTTATTAAAACGCCTTATATCATACTAAAATATTACTGGTGTGCATTTTGAGAGAAAACAAATGCAAACACAGCTCATGTAAAACTGATTCTCAGAAATACCCCAAAACAAACAATATGCCAGTGTATTCATGATGTTTCATGTCATCTGCGCAGCTGAAACTTTTCCCCAGCAGGTGGCGATAAGCTACCACTGTTACAATGTACTCTTCATCCCCAGTGTTAAGCTATTAACTGTAGTGTGAAGAACACACACAAATGTTTCAGTGTGTAATAATGTCAGCCGGTGCTCCCGGTCATAAAACTGCTGTAGTCATTTCTGTACGCGGATACAACACATGCCTAGTTAATATTCGACCATAAGCGCTAGCTGCCTGCTTCAGGCTTTCAGATAGTAATCATTTTAAGCATTTAATAAAAAAAAAAAACAGCAGTTTGAGGCTATTATAAGTCTCAACTGAATCACAAAACTACCTCCAGAGTTTAATACCTCAAACACAACCACTAGATAAAAACAATGTAAGAGCTACTAAACCAGTGGAACCTGAAAATGCTAATATTTGGTTAGCACTGTGGTTACGTTTGAGGTAAATTAATGTGCTTGGCATGACCAGTAGTTTAAACGTTTTGGTTCTATACAGCTAGAGTTACAATTTGTAGTAAACTTAAATAGAGGGTATGCATTGACGTCACTTTCCCACATGAACACGCCGGGACACGCCCCCTTGAGGCAAAATGGCTGCATTCAATAGGAGGAACAAAAACCAGGACTAAAACACGCAGTTATTTGCTGAAACTACAAGCAGCTGGACTCGACGGTGATCCTTACGACTACCTTATGAATTACAAAGGAATCAGGTGTTCTTAGACACTCAAATGTTGCTCGGAATTTGCGTTTCCTGATATTGTAACCATTCATTTTGCCCAGTGTTTTACCACTCAAGCAGGCGTGTTCCGGCGTGTTCACGCGGGAAAGTGATGACACGTGCATACCCTCTACTGAACTCCACAAAATTGAAAATTATACACCTGATATGTTTGGCTGGTTCTGTGTTGCATTTACATTTATTGTCGCTGCAAACCTACAGCAATGTGTCAAGTTAGGAGACAGAAAATTACAACAACAACAAAAAATCTTGTAAATTCTTATTTGTCAGCTTTTAGATGTTTGTGTGAGTGCATCTGCATGTAAAAGACAGACAGACTTACATGCTTCATTCGTGGTTCTAAAGCGAAGCCTTTGGAATTTGAGCGGGCAGACAGGTGCTTCAGGATGTGTTTACAGGCCACGGATTTCCCAGAACCACTCTCTCCACTAGACACAATGAAAAGAAAACAAATTATGGTCACACTTTATTTTAAGGTCCAATTCTCGGTATTAATAAACCATTAACTATGACTTTTGCCTCAGTAAACTACTAATTTGTTGCTTATTAATAGTTAGTAAGGTAGTTGTTAGGTTTAGGTATTAGGTAGGATTAGGAAAGTAGAATACGGTCATGTTGAATATGTGCTTTATAAGTACTAATAAACAGCCAATATGCTAAAAACAGGCATCTAATAAGCAACTAGTTAATAGTGAGAATTGGTCCCTATACTAAAGTGTTACCCAAATTATATTTCTCATAAAGAACATAAGGTCACTTTAATTTTGAATATCACCTGGAGGGTCTTGACAGGTTTCATAAATGTAACAGATTTAAACTGAAATTATTTTCATTTCTTTCTACAGACATTATTGTATAAATTGTATTAATTATTGTACATAATTAAAGGGGTCATATGGCGTGAATACGTGTTTTTCTGTGTCTTTGGTGTGTTATAAGTTGCCCATGCATGTATTAGACACGTAAAATTGCAAAAACGAAAGTGTGGGAACAAAAGATGCATTCTATCTAAAAGCGAATGCTCACCCAGACCTGCCTGAAACGCCTCGTGTAACCACACCCCCACAAATCTACGTCAGTTCGTGGTATGAGTTGACTAAAGGTCTTTGCACATACAGTCCGAAATTTTCATATGCGTTTTTTCGTATTTGGCTCTGGTTTGTACGGTGTCTCTGAATAGTTATAAAAGGCCACTCAAAATGCTTGACACGGATGCGAAAACGCAGAAAATCGAACCCGGTCCGAATTTTTTTATGACGGACGAAAATATCGGAGGCGGTGTGTAAATGTGATTGACACAACGTGAGGTCGTATTTATTTTTTAACATGCGGAAATTTCAGACGCAAATTTCGGACTCAATGTGCAATGGGCTTAAGACCGCCCAAATGTAAATGCAAGTAAGGTGGGTACCTGTCAGCACAATTGCTTTGGAACCTGACCTTCCAAATATGGTAAGAGGCGTCACATTTCCGTCACACGCTTGCAGTATTCGACCAATCACTACGCACTGGTAAACTGGCCAATCATAGCACACCTCGCTTTTCAGAGCCATGAGCTTTGTAAAAAATCTGCGCGTTTCAGAGAGGCGGGGCAAAGAGGAGATACAAACATGCACGGTATGTGAAAAATACAGCGTTTTTGAACCTTAAATCGTGTATACACATTGAGTTCCATCTAAAACAAACGATAATATGTGTTTTAGCCGTGTCATATGACCCCTTTAACTCACCAAATTTACTGTATCTTAACTATGTAAATGTAATCAGATTTGAGATGGTTAGTAGGTATCTGGGGGACCCCCAAGTCCATTTTTTGACTTCTTCTGTGCATCACTTATGCCCCCATAAGGCAGTGAGTTTTTAAAACTGTGACTGACACACTGTGACTTGCTCATTTCTTTTTCCCCACATTATTGACAGGGTGTTAATCCACATCCCAGCTGAACAACTAAAAAGGGCTTTTGTAGACTTGCTGAATAATGAGGTCCCACTTCATTTCCATGATGATGTACGCTAACTTTATTAATCGCCCCACTGTTCGATGTTACGACCTCTTAAAATGAGCCATAAAGCACAGTCAAACACCTCACAGCGATAACGAACATCTCCATGTGCAGCGCGGAGAGCCTGGTTCCTTACGGAGACCCGCGGAGAGCAAGCGAAGAGATGAAAACCGGCCTGAGCAGATGGTTTTTAAAGGTCATTTGGCCTCCCGCTAATCATTTTCTGGAGGGTGCGATGTTTTTTTCTCCGATTTTCCATTTCTTTTAGGAAGTCTATTCTGGGTTGTAATTGAACTCAAGGGCACAATGCATTCCTGAGCCATCGGCGAGTGGGTGTTTGTGGGTGTGTGTGTACTTGAGGCCCTTGAACCTGCATTCCACCACTTTTGTTTCCATGGTTCTGTAGTCAGTGGACGGTGTCCGCAGCGATCTGCTTTCACCTGCGGGATGTGCACGCCTGTGATGGATAGCCCATGCAGAGAGGGCATTAAAGTAGCTGCCAGATCCTTTCTGGCTCAGCGAAACATGGGGACCGGGCCAATGAAGGAGCATCAGAATGTGAAACTGGATTTAATTGCGATCGGAGATGACCGGGGCAGAGCAGGACATCGAGCAGCTACTCCACAGACCCACAATCCATTCATCTCCCTAAGAGCGTTTAACAGGTTTGGATTTACAACGTCCCCGGCACATTTGTCTCGGTGACAGCGATATATTTTAAAGATCAACATTACTAGATTTATGTTAAGTAAAGAGGAATTTCTATTAGCTTAAGACTTTGCTCCCGTAAACGTACAAAAAGGAACTTTTAAAAGAGCAATGTGGAGATTTTAGTGGCATCTGGTGGCCAGGTTGAGAATTGCAACCAGTGAACTACGTCGTGAATTCCATGCAAGGGGTGTAGCTAGAAGTAGCTCATTCTAAGGTAATAAAAACATAACACTTCATTATGTAAGGTCTTTATAAGCCTCTGAAGACATAGTTATGTATATTATATTGCATTTCTGTCAATAGATCCTCCTAAATACTACACACTGGACCTTTAAGGGTACCACCGCAGCGACAGAAAAGGTACAGTTTTAAATCGGACAACGTATTTAATAAAAGCAGATTTAAGAAAATGTAACGTTTTAGTCATTGCTTTAAAAATAAAGGTTTCAAATAAGAAAAAACAATATTGTAAACAGACACTGATTGCAAACACAGGTAAAAAAATGATTAGGAATGACTGACAGGTGTGGTAATGACATGTACTGCAATGTTATGTATTATGTAGTAGTACCTGATGATGAAACACTGTGGGCGTCTCTCCTGAAGCATCATGTGATAAGCACGTTCAGTTGAGGAGAAGATATGAGGCGGGAGAGAGGAACAGAGACGACCACTGGAGCTCAGATACAACTGACTGACCTGAGAAAGAGAGAAAAGTCTAAATGTATGACATGTGCATAACAATCCTAATTTAACATGATCTGTGGACCTTATAACAGAGTTTGCAACACTGTATTGACAAGTCCCAAACATTTTGGTTAGGGTTTGTTACAAACATATACAGTATAAGAGACCATTATATGTATATAAACGTAAACATATAAGAGACCATTTCAAAATTATTTTCAGTTTTTTCTATATTGACTATTTATAGGTATGTGTTTAGGTAAAGTTTTATTTTTTGTTTAATTCTGTGAACTACTAAGAATATTTCTCCCAAATGTCAAATAAAAATATTGTTTCTATTTGCATTTATTTGCAGAAAATGAAAACTGGAGAAACGGGTCAAAATAACAGGAAAGATGTTCTGTATTTTTTCAGTCCTCAAATACGGCAAAGAAAACAGTTTCATATTCACGTTCAAGCAATACAACAGTAATGTTTGGACATATATTTAGAATTAAAAATTTTTTTTTTTTTATGACAGTTTTCATGCGTGTTGTCATGCTGTCAGTCTTTCACATTTCTGTTGGATGACTTTATGTCACACCTAAGGTTTGATTTTGTTCAAATTCAACAAACACTGTACTGGAATGCCCACAGTACATCTATAAATGCTGGTTTATTGAACTTTTGGAATGCTCTCTTAATTCTTTCCGCAGCTGTATCTAAAAAATTCAAATTAATTCGTTCTGGACCGCTTAATGTACATGCTTAAACTCTTTATTTTGATGAAACTTTGTTTTGTAAATCATCTTTGTGTACTTTAAACAAATAAATAAGCATACAATTTGGTAAATCTCTCATTGGCGTACAGTACTCTGATAAAATGTTCAGCACTCAAAATCTGCCACTCCAACTTGTCACGACGGTGCGTGGAGAAGAACCCAGATGCAGGCAGGCAGTAAGGGGTTAACAGAGATTTTATTTAACACAAAACAAAAACACCCACAATGGGGGAAAACAGAACTAAGAAATATATATATAAAACAAAAGACTTCCCACGAGGGGGCAAAATGAAAACAAGAACAGTAAAACTAAACTAAAGGACACGACCAAACGTCTTAAATCAAACACGACATGACAGGGTAGAACACAAAACTCACAAAGGGAATCAGGGTAATCCAAACACGAAATCCACAACTCGACACACGGGCAGGAACACACACAATACACGAGCACAGGACAAAGGAACATGAGGGTATAAATACGGAAGACAAAAGAGGGATAACGAGCAAGGGCAGGTGTAGAACATAAGACACAAGAGGGAGACAATACATGAAACGAGAGGGGCGGGGCCAATGACAAGACCTGAGAAAACACATGAGATGTCAAAAAACAAACATCTCATGGTTTTCTCACATAAAACCTAAGGCTTTGCCATGGCTCTGCTACAGGACCAAGAAAAACATGACTAAGGAAGCAGAGCCATGACACCAACTGGTGAGTCAGTCTTCTATTCAATTACCTCGACTACTAAAGATAGTTTCGCAAATAGCTTGCCAGATCTGACTCCTTTAATAACCATACCAATAAATACAGAATCGCTCGATGACATGACCAGCAAATTGGGTACTATTTTCTCTAATACATTAGAAGCTGTCGCACCTATGAAGTCAAAAAAGATTAATGAGAAAAACGCAGCACCATGGTACAATAGCACCACTCGCGCCCTTAAAAGAGAAACACGTAAATTGGAGCGCAAATGGAAACAAACCCAATTAGAGGTCTTTAAAATTGCGTGGAAAGAGAGTGCAAACTGTTATAAAAAGGCACTAAAAGCAGCAAAGGCTGAGCACCTCCGTAACCTCATAGAAACTAACAAAAACAATCCAAGGTTTTTATTTAGTACAGTTGCTAAACTAACAAATAAACAGACTTCACCTGACCTGGGTATTCCGCCGCACCTTGGTAGCAATGATTTCATGATTTTTTTTACAGAGAAAATCGAAAACATACGAGACAAAATAGTAAAAACTCAACCTCCAAGTCTGTCCTATAAATTAGTACCAACCATCGCCCCAAAAGAAAGGCTACAGTGTTTTTCACCTATAAAACAGGAAGATTTAATTAAACTTATTGCAACATCTAAACCTACAACTTGCTTATTAGATCCCATACCAACTAAATTATTAAAAGAGTTATTACCCGTTGCAATTGAGCCCATTTATAACATTATCAACTCGTCAATTAATCTAGGCCATGTCCCAAGAACCTTTAAACTGGCCGTCATTAAGCCTCTTATCAAGAAACCAAACTTAGACAACAATGAACTAGGAAACTATAGACCGATTTCAAATCTCCCTTACCTGTCTAAAATACTAGAAAAAGTAGTGTCCACTCAGTTGTGCTCTTTCTTACAAAATAATGACATACACGAAAAATTCCAGTCAGGCTTTAGACCGCATCATAGTACTGAAACTGCGCTCGTTAAAATTACAAACGACCTGCTTATAGCATCAGATAAAGGTAACATCTCACTCCTAGTCCTGCTCGACCTTAGTGCTGCGTTCGATACTGTAGACCATAAAATACTTCTAGATCGCTTACACAATTATACCGGTATTCAGGGACAGGCACTACAATGGTTCAGATCTTACTTATCAGACAGACATCAATTTGTCCATTTAAATGGGGAATCATCAAATCTAACGCAAGTAAATTATGGATTACCTCAGGGATCGGTTTTAGGACCCTTGCTATTCTCCATATACATGCTGCCCCTTGGAAACATTATTAGAAAACATGGAATTAGCTTCCACTGTTATGCAGATGATACTCAGCTATATATCTCATCAAGACCAGATGATTCCTTCCAACTATCCAAATTGGCAGAGTGCATCGACGATATAAAGCATTGGATGACTTGTAATTTCCTTCTTTTAAATTCTAATAAAACAGAAATATTACTTATCGGACCAAAGACACGTGAGCAGAATATTTCGGATTATNTTTTTTACAGAGAAAATCGAAAACATACGAGACAAAATAGTAAAAACTCAACCTCCAAGTCTGTCCTATAAATTAGTACCAACCATCGCCCCAAAAGAAAGGCTACAGTGTTTTTCACCTATAAAACAGGAAGATTTAATTAAACTTATTGCAACATCTAAACCTACAACTTGCTTATTAGACCCCATACCAACTAAATTATTAAAAGAGTTATTACCCGTTGCAATTGAGCCCATTTATAACATTATCAACTCGTCAATTAATCTAGGCCATGTCCCAGGACCCTTTAAACTGGCCGTCATTAAGCCTCTTATCAAGAAACCAAACTTAGACCCCAATGAACTAGGAAACTATAGACCGATTTCAAATCTCCCTTACCTGTCTAAAATACTAGAAAAAGTAGTGTCCACTCAGTTGTGCTCTTTCTTACAAAATAATGACATACACGAAAAATTCCAGTCAGGCTTTAGACCGCATCATAGTACTGAAACTGCGCTCGTTAAAATTACAAACGACCTGCTTATAGCATCAGATAAAGGTAACATCTCACTCCTAGTCCTGCTCGACCTTAGTGCTGCGTTCGATACTGTAGACCATAAAATACTTCTAGATCGCTTACACAATTATACCGGTATTCAGGGACAGGCACTACAATGGTTCAGATCTTACTTATCAGACAGACATCAATTTGTCCATTTAAATGGGGAATCATCAAATCTAACGCAAGTAAATTATGGATTACCTCAGGGATCGGTTTTAGGACCCTTGCTATTCTCCATATACATGCTGCCCCTTGGAAACATTATTAGAAAACATGGAATTAGCTTCCACTGTTATGCAGATGATACTCAGCTATATATCTCATCAAGACCAGATGATTCCTTCCAACTATCCAAATTGGCAGAGTGCATCGACGATATAAAGCATTGGATGACTTGTAATTTCCTTCTTTTAAATTCTAATAAAACAGAAATATTACTTATCGGACCAAAGACACGTGAGCAGAATATTTCGGATTATGACCTGCAAATTGAAGGCTGCACTGTTACTCCAACAAATACAGTTAAAGACCTTGGCGTTATATTAGACAGCAACCTGTCATTTAAAAATCACATCTCAAATGTCACAAAAACAGCCTTCTTCCACCTTAGAAATGTTGCCAAATTGCGAAATATTTTATGTGTGGCTGACGCAGAGAAGCTTATTCATGCATTTGTGACCTCAAGACTTGACTACTGCAATGCACTGCTTAGTGGTTGTCCTGCAACATCAATAAACAAACTACAGTTAGTTCAGAATGCAGCTGCCAGAGTTCTAACCAGGTCCAGAAAATACGATCACATAACCCCAATGTTATCATCCCTTCACTGGTTACCCATTAAGTATCGTATTGACTTTAAAGTTCTTTTAATTACTTATGAAGCCTTAAATGGTTTAGCCCCTACCTACATAACAGAGCTTCTACCACACTACAACCCATCACGCTATCTAAGATCTCAAAACTCCAGACTTTTGATAACACCTAGAATAACTAAATCCACCAAAGGGGGTAGAGCTTTCTCATACGTAGCACCTAAACTCTGGAATAGCCTCCCCAATACTATTCGAGGGTCAGACACACTCTCCCAATTTAAATCTAGATTAAAGACGCATCTTTTCAGCCAAGCATTCACTAATACATAGCTAATGAACAGCAGCTACGCTAATTATTCTGTTTCTGCCCTCGCCTCGGGATGCCCATCCCGAGGTAGGGAGAGATTCCGCCAGGCCCAGATGAACGTCACATGCCCATCCACAACTAGAGATTACGCCAGCTACATCGGAAAATCCCGTGCCATCCTCCTGCGAGAGCCTGTGGACTGACTGCCCATCCCAGCTCCATCCAAGGCAATTCCATCACCACCCAAGAAAAAGGCGACCATCTGGCCGGCCCAGCTCAGACAATTCCATCCCAAACGAGAGCAAAGACGGACTACCTGTCACATAAATGCTAAATTTACAATACTTGGTATTTAATGCTAAACTTACATCACACGACAGCAGTTTGAAGTTATGGCTGCACTCAGTGACTTTGATTGGAGGTTGCTGGGTGGGTGGGTAGGGAGTGGGGGGGCTTGTTGGTTGTGGTTCGGGGCGTTTCATTTGTTGGGACTGTGTGGGTCTGGTCTGGTTGGTTTTGTTTTGTGGTCGATGTCAGACAACAGAGGAATAAAGTTAATTATGCCATTACTACTTTTCCCTGGTTGTTCCTCTGTTGTCTGTTGTTGATCGCGGAATGGGACCGGGTTGGACCTGCACGGTTTCGGCGGGTGGGGCTTCCTGGGTCGCGGCTAGTGGGCTCTCCCTGTTCTTCGTGGACGTTGCTCGGTGGCTTTGGTCGGGGTCACTGAGTGCAGCTATGACACGTCAGAGGAGATCTGGCCCTCCCGGCTGAGCCTGGTTTCTCCCGAGGTTTTTTTTTCTCAATTATTCAACATTGGAGTTTGGGTTCCTCGCCACAGCAGAGCAGTGCAGTGTTGGCTTGCTCACCGGGAGACTGCATTTATTTATTCATTTATTCATTTATTTATTACATATTATTTATTATAATGATCTTGCTTGGTCTATAAACACCATGCACTGTGCTGTGTTTTACCTTTCTGTGTTTTTCTTATTTGCTCCTGTAAAGCTGCTTTGGAACAATGCACATTGTGAAAAGCGCTATATAAATAAAATTGAATTGAATTGAATTGAATTCTATTTAATTACTGGATTGTGACTGGTGTTCTGTCATCCATTTTTCTAGATACTGAATTCGATGCATTATCTTTTATGCCGATCTAAACACTGAAACCTGTTCATTTGTCGCCTTCCCAGCGCCATACATTTCTATACAGAAATCCGAATGTACTATTTCTTTACTCAAGACCAGCTGTATTGTGTAATAAGGGAGAAAGACACTTGTACTGTCTCTGCATCTTCACAAAACCGAAACGTGAAATATAGCGTGCCCTCACAGAGAGCTGGAAGGTTGTTATAGCATGCAAATGTGTGTGCAAAGTAAGCTAAATTTTAGACCATTTGGGAAAAGGCTAATGCTGAGATCTCATTACCCTTCAAAAGTGAGACGCAACACACACACACACACACACTTAATGCAAGCTGTATGACTGAAACACGGAGGACACAGAAAGGACATAGAGAGGCTGTTACACAGCAATGTATCCTGTCAGATGGGAAAAAAATGTATTACTTTACAATTTACAGATTAAAATGTGGTTGTACACAACAACACAGTAGTTAACAAGCTAATAATTATCAACAGCCCTGTTGAAAAAACCAGCATATGCTGGGTTAGGTATGTTTTGATGCTGGTTTAAGCTGGTCATTGGCTGGTTTGAGCTGGTGAGGAAACAGCACATGACCAGCTTAAACCACCACAAACCAGCATCAAAACAAACCTAACCCAGCATATGCTGGTTTTTTCAACAGGGAGTACAGGTGCTACTCCATACATTAAAGCTTTCATAGAAGTTATGGAATTCCTACAGGTTTGAAACAAGTTTTTTATTGCACTTGTGCTTTTTGTTGTCCTTATGTTGTTCCAATTACTTCCATTGTTTATCTCATCTGTAAGTCGCTTTGGATAAAAGCGTCTGCTAAATGACTAAATGTAAATGCAAGTAAAAGATGATGATATTTATGGTATTCTTTAAAAAGTATTATTAGTTTATGATAGCTAATGCATGAACTAATGCTATCATATACAACCTTATTGAAAAGTATTACACTGAAGTTTGTAAAAAAAAGGGGTGTTAGATGATGTAACGTCAGCATGTGGGTGGTCTGGGGCCATCACAGATGAGGGGACATATGTCTCTCTCTCTGCGTCATTCTACTCTCGAGCCCCACCGTGGTGGACACACAGGAGTACCCATGCCTGAAATGAGTCTCTGATGCGGGGGGCCGGCACGGGACAGGCGGTCCACCAGATCCACAGAGCACCAGCTTTATAAAGTGTGTGCGCTTCATCTACTCCTCTGATCTCCTTCACGTGCCAATAAAGCGTTACGGCGGACAGATGGTTGTCTTGTCATGTTTTATTTTTGCTAGTGGCTGGCAGCACGTGCTGTGATTCCCTGATGAGTGTGTTCACATCAACTCTGATCTTCTGTGGACAACCAGCTGTATCAGTGAGGACACTAGACAGGGCCTTCAAAACGCTGTCCTCATTTACTCCTCATTAACTCACGTTATAAATGTCCAAGCCACTCTTTTACATACAACAACAGGCACCTAAAATGGTATTTCTCACGAAACCACGGTTACATCATGGCAGTAAAGATTTGAATTATAAAACATATAATTCGCCAACACAAAAAAAGAATCATAATAAACATAATTGTGTACTCTACCTTACACAAAGCATAATTCTAAGATAATATATATATA